>NW_017731764.1:412639-424281 GCF_001890085.2 Hipposideros armiger | reverse complement strand
TTTGGGGTGAAATGCTCTGAAAATATCAGTTAAATCCAGCTGATCTAATATGTCAGTTAACATTGCTGTTTCTACATTGATTTTCTGTCTGGAGGATCTGTCCATTGGTGACAATGGGGTGTTGAAGTTCCCTACTATGATAGTGTTACTGCTGATCTCCGACTTTATGTCTGTCAATATCTGTTTTATATATTTAGGGGCTCCTATGTTGGGTTATGTTTACTGGGGTTATGTCCTCTTGTTGGATTAATGTCTTTATTATTATGAAGTGCCCTTCTTTGCCCTTATTATGTTCTTCAATTTAAAGTCCATTTTATCTGATATAAGTATCGCTACTCTAGCTTTTTTTTGTTCCATTTGCCTGAAATATTTTACTCCATTCCTTTACTTTCAGCCTGTATGTGTCTTTTGATCTGAGGTGAGTCTCTTATAAACAGCATATGCAAGAGTCTTGCTTTCTTATTCATTCAGCTACCCTATGTCTTTTGATTAGAGCATTTAATCCATTTACATTTAATGTGATTATTGATAGGTATGTAGTTATTGCCATTTTGTTATTTGTGTTACTGGTCTTTGTTAGTTAGGTTGTTTTTCTCTTTCCTCAGCTTAAAGAAGCCTTTTTAGTATTTTCTGCACTGCTGGCTTGGTGGTTATGAATTCCTTTAGTTTTTTCTTTTCTGGGAAGCTCTTTATCTCTCCTTTAATTTTAAATGATAACCTTGCTGGGTAAAGCAAGCTAGGTTGTAGGCCTCTGTTTTTCATCACTTTGAAGACCTCCTGCCACTCCCTTCTGGCCTGCCAAGTTTCTGTAGAAAAGTTGGCTGATAATCTTATGGGGGTGCCCTTGTAAGTAACTTGCCTGTCCCTTGCTGCTTTTAGGATTCTGTCTTTGTCTTTAACCCTTGCCATTTTCACTCTAATGTGTCTTGGTGTGGACCTGTTTGGGATCATCTTTGTTGGAACTCTCTGAACTTCCTCGGTTTTTATGTCAATTTCCTTTGCCAGGTTAGGAAAGTTTTCAGACATTATTGCTTCAACTATGTTCTCGATCCCTTGCTCCCTCTCTTCTCCTTCTGGTATTCCTATGATGTATGTGTTGTTGTGCTTGATGTTGTTGTCCAGCTCTCTTAAACTCTTTTCAATGTTTTTAATTCTTTTTTGTTTTTATTGTTCCACTTGGATGATCTCTGCTATCTTGTCTTCTAAGTCACTGATTCGATCCTCTACTTCATCCAATCAGCTAGTAAATCCACCAATTTGATTCAGTGATTGTATTCTCTAGCTCTAGCTGGTTGTTTTTCATGATTTCTCTATCCTTCTTTATATTCTCATTAATTTCCTTGAACATTGTAATAAGCAGTGTTCTGAATTCTGTCTCCGATAAGTTGTTTACCTCTATTTCCTCTAGTTCCACTTATTCAGGAGGTTTCTTCTGTTCTTTTATTTGGGCTGTGTTTATTTGTTTTCCCCATTCTGGCTTACTCTTTGTGCTTGCTTTGATGTAATAGGTAGATCCCCTAGGTCTTTCAGTCTTTTCTGGGTGGACTTATGTGGTATGTGTCCTTTATATTTGAATTACTCAGTCTCCCTATTCTCCTGTGTGTGTGTACCAGAGGTGTTCCTTGTGTTGTGTATCTTCCCCTGTTGAAGTTGAGTTTTGATTGCTTTTGGCTTGTCAGTGGGTGGGATTGACTCCCAGGCTGACTAGGTGTGAGGATTAGTTGTGTCCACATTTTATGAGCTGCTATGTGAGGGTTGACCCCTCTGATGAGGCTTGGCCCCTGTGGGCTCTTGTGCCTGTAGCTGTTTCCCTTTGAGTGTGACTCTTGTAGGTCAGGCCCCATAATGCTCTGGTTTTATCTAAAGTTGACTTCTGGGTGTGATGATTCTTGTGCCTCTTTGGCTGGGGCCCACTGCAGAGCAGACTTTAGAGCAAAACAGATCAACAAGCACAACCACAGCAGCCGCCAAAGTAAACCAGATACTCTCACATGTAAAACACAACCATCAACCTACATTCAACATGTACAGAAATATCAAGCATGCAAAAGGAGAAAACAAACAAATAAAACAACAACAAAAAAAATCAAGGAACAAATAGCAAAACAAAATAAAATAAGATATAATAAAATAAAAAATAGAATAAACACGAGAAACAAAATAGCAACACTCCCCCCTAAAAAAATAAATAAATGGCAGAAAAAAATGGAAAGAGGGAGGAAAAGTAGAGCAGTGAAAAGAAAGCAGAAAAGAAGGGAGAGGGTAGAAAAGAAAGAAGGTAAGAGAAAAAGAAGAAAAAAATATATATATACGTCTACACCCTCATATATATGGACATATATATCCACATATATGCCCCTTTATATATGCCTATATTAAAAACTAAAAATGATAATGAAATAGAAAAAAACAAATTTATTGGGATGACAATGGTTAGTAAAATTATAAGGGTTTCAAGTGTATAATTCTGTAATACATCATCTGTATTTTGTATTATGTGTTCACCACCAAGAGTCAGTTCTCCTTCCATCACCATGTATTTGACCCCTTTTATCCTCTTCTACCATCCCTTCTTCCCCCTTACCCTCTAGTAACCACTAAACTGTTGTCTGTGTCCATGAGTTTTTGCTTGTGTGTTTATCTTGTTCGTTTGTTGCCTTCAGTTTTATATCCGACATATGAGTGAACTCACATGGTTCTTGACTTTATCTGTCTGACTTATTTCACTTAGCATGATAATCTGAAGATCCATCCATGTTGTGACAAATGGCAGTATTTCATCTCTTGTTATGGCCAAGTAATATTCCAGTGTACCATATCTTCTTTATCCAGTCATCTATCAAAGGACACTTCAGTTGCTTCCATGTCTCGGGCACTGTGAATAATGCTGCAGTGAACATAAGGGTACATATATCTTTATGGAAAAATGTTTTCAAATGCTTTGGGTAGATATCCAGAAGAAGCATGCTGGGTCATATGGTAATTCTATTCTTAAATTTTTGAGGTGTTCCTCAGAAGATACTGTTTTCCATGAATGTAAATCAATTTACATTCCCACCTGCAGTATATGAGGGTTTCTTTTTCTCCACAGCCTCTCCAACACTTACTATTACTTGTCTGGTTGATAATAGCCATTCTAACAGGTGTGAGGTGGTATCTCATTGTGGTTTTGATTTACATTTCCCTAATGGCTAGTGAAGTTGAGTATCTTTTCATATGTCTATTGGCCATTTGTATGTCTTTTTGGGAGAGGTGTCTGTTCATGTCCTCTGCCCATTTTTTAATTGGATTGTTTATTTGTTGTGGAGTTGTATGAATTTTGCATATATTTTAGATATTAGCTCATTATCAGAAGTGTTGTTTGCAAATATCAACACCTTGGTTGCCTCTTTGTTTTGTTGACAGTTTCTTTTGCTGTGCAGAAGCTTTTTAATTTGGTATAGTCCCATTCATTTATTTGTGCTTTTACTTCCCTTGCCTTTGAGGTCAAATTAATAAAATCCTCTCTAAGACCAAGGCCCATAAGTTCAGTACCTATGTTTTCTCCTATGCAATTTATTGTTTCAGGTCTTATATTTAGGTCTTTGATCCATTTTCAGTTAATTTTTGTAAATGGTGAGAAATAGCAGTGTAGTTTCATTCTTTTATATGTGGCTTTCCAATTTTCCCAGCACCATTTATTGAAGAGGCTTTTTTCCCTCTATTGTATGTTTTTTGCTCCTTTCTCCAAAATTATATGCCCATATATGTGTGGGCTTATTTCTGCGTTCTCAGTTCGGTTCCATTGGTCTCTGTGCTTGTTTTTCTGCCAATACCATGTTGCTTTGATTATTGTTACATAATTTGAAGTCAGGGAGTATACCTCCGGCCTTATTCTTTTTTCTGAGGATTGCTTTGGCTATTTGGGGTCTTCTGTGATTTCATACAAATCTCTGATTTTTTTATTCTACTTCTTTAAAAAATGCCATTAGGATTTTGATGCAGATTGCCTTACATCTGTATATTGCTTTGGGTCATATGGCCATTTTAACTATGTTGATTCTTCCTGTCCATGAACATGGAATATCTTTCCATTTCTTTGTGTCTTCTTCCGTTTTTTAAATAATATCTTGTAGCTTTCAGTGTATAGGTTCAGGCGTTCTTCTGACTTTGTTCTTTTTAAAAGTTGTTTTGGCTATTCTAGATTCTTTGTCTTTCTACATTTATTTTAGAACTAATTTGTTGTTTTGTATAAAAACTTACTGGGATTTTAATTTGGATTTCTTTGATTGTATAGATTTGGAGAAAATTGACAGCTATACAATATTGAGTGTTTTGACCATAGTATATCTCTGTGTTTATTTAGTTCTTCTATCCTTCAACATTGTTAAATTAACTTATTAGTTATAGGAGTCTTTTGGAAGATTCCTTAGGATTTTTTACATATATGATCATGTCATCTCTGAATCAGAACAGTTTTACTTTTTTCTTCTCAATTTGTATGCTTTTTTTCTCTTGCTTTGTTATACTGATTAGGACCTCCAGTACAATATTGAATAGAAATTCTGAAAAGAAAATTGATTTATTTATCTTGATTTTAGATAGAAATCATGTAACATTGCACAATTAAATATGTTAACTGTAGGTTTTTTGTAGATACCTTTTACCAGTTTGTAGATGTTCCCTTTTATCCTTAGTTGGTTGAGAATTTTTATCATGAATTGGTGTTGAATTTAGTCAGTTGTTTTTTTCCTGTATCTGCTGAGACTATTTTATGTTTTTTCTTATTTATTCTATTAACATTATATATTACATTTTTTTTTTGGACATTTAACCAACCTTGTATTCCTGGGATAAACACTTATTACTGGATTAGTATCTTTTTTATATGTTCCTGGATTCAATTTTCCAAAGTTTTGTTGTGCTTCTTTAACAAGGCCTGGATTTTAGCCTTTGAGTGCTCAACCTCAGCTCAAGGGAAAGTGGCTGTTCCTTATCCTGGTTCTTTCTATATTCTTTATAATTCTCTTTATTTCTCACTAGCTAATTATTTGCTATTTTAGTCCTGTGTTATAGCTAATAATTCTTTATATCAAACTGTCCTTGTTCAAATTACTGTGTAGTTTGTTTCTCCTGATTGGATCCAGACTATTATAGAATTGGTATCAGGAGTAGTCTCAGAAGATATCCCCATAAAAGTGGGATTTTAGGATTGGTTTTATTATGCCTTTAATCCTGAGTGAAGTGCTCAGCTCTTTCCAAATGAGAAATGGATAGTAGTGCTTGGCATGCAAGTGGCATCATAATTCATCATGCTATCACCCGTGTTTGACTAGGATGAAGTGGCAACTGAAGTATGCACCTGAAAGCCCAAAAGGCTGCTGCACTTTACCTTATGGTAGTAATGATGACTAGAAGGACTCTGGTGTTGGGTGGAATCTTTTCAGTGCCCTTTAAAAAATTATGAAGAGAAATGACAAACTTAGGTCTCAACTCTCAGCTCAAGTCATGGTCTGAGAATTTAAGAACTCCCATCAATGCCCTTAAAGTAAGCTCTTGTTTTTTTTTTTTTTAAACTGTAGAGCTGATATTTCTGGAAATCAAACAAAATTTAAACACATGGGTTGATGAGTTATAATGAAAATTGAATTCACAATCTCATCAAGTTTGCCCTGTGTCTTCCCTTCTCCTATGTATCCAAGAAGAGTTGTTAAAACTGTTAATTTCTTAACAACTCTTTTATAACAGTTTGTTGTTTGTTAGGACAGAGTGGTAACTTCCAAGCTCCTTACATGTGGAGTTGAAACTGTATATAAGTTTTCATGTGGATGTATATTTTCATTTCTCTGGATTTTATATCTAGGAGTAGAATTGCTGGGTCATATGGAAACTCTATTATTAACTTTAAAATTATGCTGTTGTTTTATTCATATATGTACTTTACAATTTAAGGAAGTTGCCTTCTATCCTAGTTCATTGAGTATTTTTATTATGAAATTGTGTTTGATTTTGTCAAATGCTTTTTCTACATTTTGGTGTTCATGTGGGTTTTGTCCTTTATTATAGTAATATAGTGAATTACCTTGATTTATTTTCATATATTGGTTATGACTCTGCACATTTATATTTTGAGAAACATTCAAAATAATCATAAATAAAAACTATTTGAAGAGTTTTGTCAAAGAAAGTTTCTCTGAATGGAGAATTTTAGCTGAAATATTTCAGTACAAAAACAGAACTGAAACATTATTTAGTAGTGTTTTCTTTGAGTTTACTATATACATATTTGTAGAGAGTGTTTTCTCAATTAAAGGATTATGATATACAGTGAAGAGTCATTTGGAAGCCTTAACAACTTCAAATTTATTAACTATTATGTTGGAGGTCTCTAAGACCTCACTCAGGCTGAATAATTCACTAGAAAGACTCAGAAATCAGAGAAAGATGTTATACTCATGGTTATGATTTATTAGAGTGAAAGGATACAGAATAAAATCAGGAAAGGGAAAAGACACATGGGACAAAGTCTAGAAGAAATCAGGTCCAAGCTTCCATGTGTCCTGTCCCAGTGGAGTCACATGGACATGTTTAATTCTTCCAGCAACAGTGTGTGGTAACAAATGCTAAGAGTTGCCAAGCAGGGAAGCTCATGTGAGCCTCGGTGTCCAGGCGGTTTTTCTTTTGGGGGGTTGGGAGGGAGGAGGGGGGGTGTCAATTATTTAGACATGTAGCATCTGTGTGACTGACCTCAGCTACTCAGACTCTGTTCCCCTCACCTCCACACACACAAAGCAAAAAAGGTGTTCACCATAAGTCACATATATATATATATGTATATATATATATATATATATATATATATATATATATATATATATATATATTGGGGAATTGGGAAAGGGGAACAGACAAGTTGCTGTCCTTTTGTTCTTTAGTCTAGTTGTGGAGGACATCGCTTCACTGGCCCATGTTGGTATTATTGTTGCGCTCTTCCCAGGTGAGGCAGTTTTTTACCAGCCATTGGATTGTTACTCACGGTTGGCTCATGGCAGCTCACGCTGGCTGCCAGCCACTCATAGTAGCTCACAGCAGCCCACTGCAGCAGGGGCTGTAGCCTATGCCGTAGCCGGCGACTGATGGCAGCCCAGCTCCAGGTAGAGCTGTTGTTCACTATCTTAGCTGTAGAGGGCGCAGTGTCACTGACCCTCATGTGGGATCCGAACCGGGGCCCTGCTGCTCAGAGCTGGCGTACCAGCCAACTCTTAACCAACGCGCCACTTGGCCGGCCCCATAAGTCATGTTTTTAACATAAGCTATCTTATCAAATTAATACAGCATGGCCAAAGGTCTCAGGGGTACAAAGTGTTCACCTTAAATCACCTTGTTAATATAAACTATCTGATCCAATTGGTACTGTATGGCCCATGGCTTCAGGCATATAAAAACAATCTTATCAGGCAGAATATTCAAGGGCTCAGAGGAGCCAACCAAAGGCTAGTCTTGAAGACAGGTCTTTTTTGAGTGTGCTGAGTTAACCATTTGCTGCAAAACTATAAAAAACAACTTTGATGAATTGCAGCTCATTTCATGAGAACAGTTGGAAATAAGATCACATTAAAAATATATTCTTTAGAGAAACATCAATAACATTTAATTAAAGATAAATATGGCTAAGAAATAGGTTAAAGCATATGTATCAACAATAATATTCCTTTTAAATATATTATGATATAGAAATGTAAAGATATTTGAAAAGTTGACTAAACTTTTAGTTTCACCAATGTAATAAACCTAATTTGTCTATAAATTACAAAAATCATATAATTTTTTATATAGTCTGCCATACCAAGTGTTGAACCAGGAAAAAAAAACAAAGAAACCAACCCTTAAAGATGGGAAACTGAAATTGTTTATTCTACCTGACTAGGCTTGAAAGGAACAAAATCAACATTTATACCTGTGGAAAATGGCACACTGGAAGTCCATGACATGCAGTGACAAAAAATGTTATTTAAAATGTTGCCTGAGATAAAGTTCTTTTTTTTTTTAAACTATACAAATGCATTTTTTTTTAAATTGGGGAACAGTGTGTTTTTCTAGGAAGCATCAGCTCAGCTCCAAGTTAAACAGTTGTTTCAATCTATTTGTGGAGGGCACAGCTCAGTGGTCCATGTGGGGATCGAACCAGCATCCTTGGTGTTATGAGCACTACACTTTAACCAACTGAGCTAACCGGCTGCCCTGAGATCAAGTTCTTACTGAAAGCAAGACTGTGGGAGACCAACAGCTTCTGCAATGGACTCCTATGGTGGAGCTTTAGACTAGAGATTATAGGGTCAACTCACTGCTTCTGACCATACTGGAAAGTTTACAGAAAGAAAATGAGGAATTTAGGGCATGATTAAAAAATGTGTGAGCTTCTCTGATGGCTGTATGAGAATCTATCACTTTTAGCCATTTACTGCATATTTTGAAATGTATCAACCCTAATTCACCGTTGTAGAATTACAACACAAGTTGAATTCACAGATTCATTAATCACAGATGTGAGAGTTGGGGCATTGATTGGAATCCTGAGAATTGGGATAAAGGCATTGGGGTGAAATTCAGTGAAACTGAGAATCATCAGCCCTGAAATCCTGAATCTCCTTTCCCGGTAGGAGCAACTATTCCTCCTGTGTCTGAATAAAAAGCAATTCTTTTCTTGAAGACACTGAATTTACCTCACCTGAGTTAAGGGAATGCAAATTATCCTCAGACCCCCCTACTCCTCCCCCACCACCCTTATTGCTGCCAGACTCATAACTAGAATCAGATCCCAGTCTTCGCAGAATGACTAACATAAAGTCTGTGCTAATAGTGTTGTACACCAAAAATTTGCCTGCCACTTCAATGATGTCTCTAGGGACCAGTTGGTTTGGAGTGTGCAAGGCTGCCTCTTCTAAAGTGGAGGAAAAGTTTCTTCATTTGTACCATTTACTACTAGGAAAGAGACATAATCTTTGGTGCCTGTGGTTTTTTGAAAGTGGAAATATGCCGTGGTAGCATTATAGTCCAACTCGGGAGGCCCTGAAAATAGAGGAAAAGGGAAATCCTCTCAGTGGGAAGAACGCTGAGCAGTACATCTGATTATCTGCATTCCCTAGATACCATGCTGCCACTGCCTCATGAATTGACCATTTGGTGACTAGGAGGGTTGGATAAGCGGTATGTCTGTCTGCATGAGCAGAGTTATCCTATGGAAATGTTCACCCAAAAAATTGATTGCAGCAGAAGCTCTCAATAATGAGGTAGATAGATAACCTGTGAATATTAGGAAGCTTCTTCCCTCAGCTATTGTATGTCTTGCTCAATGGGCTCATGTTTGTAGTGACAATTGCATTAAGGATGGAGGTTATACACGAACTGAATGCATGGATTTATCTTCACCCAAGCTGATCTGGCCACTGCACTGCGGGATGCCTGACCTGTGCCACCAGGTAAAGTCAACACAATCCAAGAAATACCTCCATTCCCCGAAATCAACAGCTACCTGGAGGCTAAGTTGATTATTATATTGTCTGCTTCTGTTATGGAGTGAGCAGTAATTTCTTCTCACTGAAATAGATATTTGTTTTGGATATGGGTTCTTTTATCATCATGGTTCTGCCAGATCAACTTTACTTGGACTTAATGAATGCCTTATACACCATCATGATCATCTTATTTATTATCACATTGCTTTTAATGAAGGAATTTATTTCATAGCAAAAGAAGTACATCAGGAAGTTCATGTTCATAGAATTCACAGATTTATATCTCAATAACAGAAACTCTTGGCCTTATAGATAATTACAATATCCTATTGAAGACTGAGAGAGGGCCTCAGCTACAGACAATCAAAAAAGTTTGGGGTGCTATCCTATAAGGTGATATATATGCTTTGAAATAGCAACCTACATGCAGAAGGTACCAAAAACATGTATATACGTTTTAAGAAAGGAAAATCTGTATTAAAATTATGCTGATGGTAACCACTTTGAGCACCTCTTATAATTGCAGAAGTCAAATGTGACTTGTATTCATCTTTTGTTATTGGTATATATTGAGTATTATAATTTTAATACAGTTTTTTCCTTGCTTAAAATCTGTATACGTTTTTTTGGCACCCTCTGTGTATTATGTGAAATCAAGAGGTAGAAGGAATGAGTAGTGGAAGAAGGAAGTTATAAATATCAACTGTGTCTCATAACCACTTAAAGAAATAAAATCTGTAGCAACTATGCATTTTTTTCTCTCTCTTGTTTGTTTTATGTTTATTCCAATTTTTTATTTTTACTCACTCTCTTTTCCTTGCTATTTTATAAAGTATTTTGGGCGATACTTTCCAATGTCATCTCTAGGTTATAGAAGTCTCCTGAGAAGGGGACTTAATACCTCAACCCCAGAGATGGACACAATTGCCGACAGGACATTTTTTTTTTTAATTTTTTTTATTGTTAGTTTCAGATGTATAGAACAATGCAATAGTTATCCTTTTCACCCTCACAAAGTAACAACCTCCCTCTCCCCCTATATTGCCCTCCCCCGATATCATGTTTATTTATTACAATTCCATTGACTCCATTCCCACTCTCTACTCCATGTCCCGTGACCATATGTATATATAATTATAGTTGACATACAATGTTATTCAACATCAGCTTCAGAAATACAGTGCGGTGGTCAGGCCTCTATACCGTCTATGAAGTGGTCTCCCCAACAGGACATGAGTCCATCTGGCCCTCGACAGGACATTTCTTACCATCCTTCTTGGCTACATCTAAAATGAGAGTTGAAAAAAATTCTCTTGGATGCAATAAATTTTTTATATCTTGTTTCCTACTGCTCTTGGTCTGTTAAACTGTTATGGTTATAAGTAGGGGTTATGATGTCTTTTGCAATACAATCCCCTCACAAATCTAGTTAGGCCTATGATATGTTTGCTTAATTATACCTTTTTATACCATTTACACATTTGCAATTTAGTTTTTATGTTAAAAAAATCCATTCAAGTTTGTGACTGAACAAGAAGAAGGATTAACGTTAGGTTGAGATGGATATGGTGATTGGTTGGACTGTTTGCCTCCTATGTATCACCCTTTTTTAGGGAAAAAGTCAGAAGGTCTCGGTTTGCAAGAATAATTGAAACGTGATAGGCAGAAGCATGATGATATTCCTATTAATTTGGTCTGGAAGTTTAAATATGGGGAGAAGGGTGAAAATGTACCCTGAGCAGTCTAAAGAGTGCACTTTGCAAGTTTTTTGTTGGCCATAAACTGCGTTGTTCCCCTTCTGGACTCATTCCTATTTGTGAGCCCCATCAGCAGCCGCAGTGGGCGATTCAGCAGCACAGCGCTTATGGGCTTTGGCTCTGGCAACTGCACGAGCAGCAGAAGCAGCAGGTGACTGTGACCTGGCTCTCACAGCATGAGCATGTGTGCAGGTCCTGGCTTCCTGAAAGAGGTAGTGAGTGCAGGCCCAGCACCAGCACCAGCACCAGCAGCTGCTGCCCATGCTCCCGCAACTTTGGTAACAGAGAGATCATGCATTTTGATTAATAACTATTTCGTCTTTCTAATCCAATGAATGTATTACTTTGTAACCATCTACTATATCATTTGTTTGTTTGTTTGTTTCAAATG
>NW_017731764.1:394132-406309 GCF_001890085.2 Hipposideros armiger | reverse complement strand
CATATAATTTTTATTTTTAATTTTGTTAATGTGATGTATTATATTAATTGATTTGCAGATATTGAACCAACCTTGCATACCAGGAGTGAATCCACTTGATTGTTGTGTATTACCTTTTTAATGTGATGCTGAATTCGGTTTGCTAGTATTTTGTTGAGGATTTTTGCATTTATGTTCATTAGGGATATTGGCCTGTAGTTTTCTCTTTTTGTAATATCTTTGTCTGATTTTGGGATCAGAGTAATAGTGGCCTCATAAAATGTGCTTGGGAGCCTTCCCTCCTTCTGTATTTTTAAAAATAGTTTGAGAATAGGTATTAATTCTTTTTTGAATGTTTTGTAAAATTCAACTGTGAAGCCATCTGGTCTAGGACTTCTGTTTGTTGGAAGCTTGTTGATTAGTGATTTAATTTCTTTGGTAGTAATCAGTCTATTCGGAGTTTCTGTTTCTTCTTGGTTCAAACTTGGTAGTTTGTAAGCTCTAGAAAGATATCCATTTCTTCCAGATTGCCGAATTTGTTGGCATATAGTTGCTCATAGTATTTTCTTACAATTTTCTGTATTTCTGTGGTATCTGTTGTCACTTCTCCTCTTTCATTTCTGATTTTATTAATATGGATCCTCTCTCTCTTTTTCTTGGTGAGTCTGGCTAAGGGTTTGTTGATTTTTTTATCTTTTAAAAAAACCATCTCTTGGTTTCATTGATCTTTTGTATTGTTTTTCTGGTCTCTATTTCATTTATTTCTGCTCTGGTCTATATTATTTCCTTCCTTGTACTCCTTCTTTGGGCTTGTTTTTGCTCTTCTTTTCCCAGTTCCCTTAGGTGTAAAGATAGTCTGTTGATTTAAGATTGCTCTTGTTTCTTTAGATAGGCCTGCATTGCTATGAATTTCCTTTTAAAAACTGCTTTCGCTGCATCCCAGAGATTTTTGGGTTATTGTGTTTTCATTTTCGTTTGTCTCGAGATGGCTTTTAATTTCTTCCTTGATCTCATTTTTTTTTAATTGGGGAATTGGGGGGATGGAAGCAGCGCTGGGGAATTGGGGGAAGGGGAACAGACAAGTTGCTTTCATTTTGTTCTTCAGTCTAGTTGTGGAGGATGTTGCTTCACTGGCCTAAGCTGGCACCATCATTGCGCTCTTCCCAGGCAAGGCAGATCAGTTGTCGGCTTCTGGATGGCCGCTCATTGTGGCTGCTGGCCGCTCACGCTGGCTGCTGGCTACATAACGGTAGTCCATGGCAACCCACTGCCACGGGGGCTGCAGCCTAGGCCGTCGCCAGCGACTCTCAGCAGCCCAGCTCCAGGTTGAGCTGTTGTTCAGCATCTTAGCTGTGGAGGGCAGTGTCACTGGCCCTCATATGTGGGATCCGAACTGGGGCCCTCTGGTGTCCCAAGCCAGTTCTTAACCATCGCACCACTTGGCTGGCCCCTCCTTGATCTCGTTTTTGAACCATTCGCTATTTAGTAACATGTTATTCAGCTTCCATGTATTTGGGTGCTTTCCGGGTTTCTTCTATAATTGATTTCTAGTTTCATAAGATTGTGGTCGGAGAGGACACTTGATATGACTTCAGTCTTCTTAAATTTATTGAGATTTATTTTGTGACCTAACATGTGATCTATCTTGGAAAATGTTCCATGTGCACTTGAGAAGAATGTATGTTCTGTTGCTTTGGGGTGAAATGCTCTAAAAATATCAGTTAAATCCAGCTGGTCTAAAGTGACATTTAAGGCCACTGTTTCTGTGTTGATTCTGTCTGGAGGATCTGTCCATTGGTGACAATGGGGTGTTGAAGTCCCCTACTACAATAGTGTTACTGTTGATCTCTGTCTTTATGTCTGTCAAAAATCTGTTTTATATATTTAGGAGCTCCTATGTTGGGTGCATAGATGTTTACTAGGGTTACATCCTCTTGTTGAATCGATCCCTTTATAATTATATAGTGCCCTTTTTTGTCTTTTATTGTAGTCTTCATTTTAAGTCTTTTTTGTCTGAAATAAGTACTGCTACTTCAGATTTTTTCTTTTTTCCCTTTGCGTGAAATATCTTAGTGCATTCCTTTATTTTCAGTGTGTGTGTGTGTCTCTTTTGATCTGAGATGAGTCTCTTGTAAACAGCATATGCATGGGTCCTATTTTCTTATCCACTCAGCTACTCTATGTCTTTTGCTTGGAGTATTTAGTCCATTCACATTCAAAGTGATTATTGATAGGTGCATATTTATTGCCATTTTGTTATTTGTATTTCTGGTCTTCCTGGGTTAGCTTGTTTTCCCCTTTCTTCTGTTAAAAAAGCCCTTTTAACATTTCCTGAAATGCTGGCTTGGTGGTAATGAATTCCTTAAGCTTATTCTTTTCTGAGAAGCTCTTTATCTCTCCTTCAATTTTAAGTGATAGCCATGCTGGGTAGAGCAGTCTTGGTTGTAGGCCTTTATTTTGCATCACTTTGAATATTTTCTGCCACTTGCTTCTGACCTGCAGAGTTTCTGTAGAAAAGTCAGCTGTTAGTCTTAGAGGAGTTCCTTTGTGTGTAACATGCTGTCTTTCTCTTGGTACTTTTAGGATTCTGTCTTTGTCTTTACCTATTCCTGTTTTAACTATGATGTGTCTTGATGTGGACCTGTTTGGGTTGGTTGGAACTCTCTGCACTTCCCAGGCTTGTATGTCTATTTCCTTCACCAGGGTAAGGAAGTTTTCAGTCATTATTTCTTCAAATACATTCTCAATTCTTTGCTTCTCCTCTTCTACTTCTGGTATTCCTATGATGCGAATGTTGTTGCGCTTGATGTTGTCCCACAGGTCTCTTAAACTATTTTCATTGTTTTTTATTCTTTTTTATTGTTGTTAGAACTGGGTGATTTCTGCTATTTTGTCTTCTAAGTCGTTGATCCAATCCTCTGCTTCATCTAATCTTCTTGTGATTCCTTGAGTGTGTTCTTCATTTCAGTTATTTTATCCTTTTTTTTAAAGGTGGGGACAGTTCTGTGATGATATTTATTTTATTTATTTATTTAGTTTAAGGAGGGGCAGCTCACAGTGGCCCATGTGGGAATCCAACCAGCAACCTTGGAGTTATCAACACCATACTCTAACCAACTGAGCTAACTGGCCACACCCCGTTATTTTATTCTTTAGCTCTAACTGGTAGGTTTTTTTTTTATGATTTCCCTGTCCTTCTTATGTCCTCACTAAGTTTCATAAACATTCTTATCATCAGTGTTCTAAACTCTGTCTCTGAAATGTTGGATACCCCTGTTTCATTTAGTTCCATTTATAAAGGTTTCTTCTGATCTTTTACTTGGGACATGTTTCTTTGTTTCTTCATTCTGGCTGTCGCTCTGTGATTGCTTTGACGTATTAGATAGATCACCTATGCCTCTCAGTCATTGCTGGGTGCTCTTGTAGTATGTGTCCTTTATATTTGGATTGCACAGTCTCCCTATTCTCCTGTCCCATGTGTTCCAGAGGTGTCACTGTTGAAGTTGCTCTTTAATTGCTTTTGGCTTGTCAAAGTGTGGGATTGACCCTCAGACTGATAAGCTGGGAGAATTAGCTCTATTCACAGTGTATGAGATGCTGTGTGGAGGTTAATCCCCTCAGAGGAGGCTTGGCCACTCTGGGTTCTTGTGTCTGGGGAAAATATCCTTTGAGAATGGCACTTGTAGGTTCAACCAGGTAGTACTCTGGTTTTGTTAAACACTGCCCTCTGGGTATATTGGTTCTGCTATCTCTTGGGCAGGGCTCCCACTCAGAGTCATTTCAGACTTGCCTGTTCCTGGTCCATAGCTACGTGGTAGGTGCCTCAAGGCTGTATGCAGTTGGCTGCTGCCCGTGCTAGACCTGGGGTCATGTGGGCATGGTCTCTGTGTGAACTGAAGCTGGCAGCCCCCTATATTGGTCCAAGGCAGTTTAGGAAAAGGCCCAGGGCCCCCTAGGCCTGTCGCCACCTGTCAGATGCCAGTAAGGCCCACCTATTGAAAGAGGCTTTTTAGAGGCGTGTGTCTGGCTATTTGACCCAGTATTGAGGGTGCCTTTGTGATGTGGCACTAGCTTGGCAGGATGGAGTTCAAGTGAGTTATGCAATGTGATTGGTAGCTTTTAAAATGTTAATGCAGATTCAGGTCTTATGCCAATACCTGGCCTGTGACCCCCTTGTATAGTGTCCCAAACGCACTACAGCCAGCCTCCACCTCACACTCACAGATTCACAAAAGCTGCTCCCAAGTGGCTGTGGTGCAAGTTTGTGGTCACTGAAAACCACAAAAATTACCCCAGGGCTCTGCAGACCACCTTCTGTTGTAAAAAACCTTTTCCACAGTTTATGGGGGTGGGGCCAGTCACCCTGGCACCCCGATTGCCCTTGGCAATGCAGTTGTAGGTGGGTGAGGTGGTGTTACAGGTGCGTAAAGGCTGTGGTCAGTAGTTTCTACAAATTCAGTGTAGTCTCAGCTCCTGGACCAGTCTAGGTCCGTGTCCACTCCATAAAACAAAAACAAAGCAAGGCAACCCAACACCAAAAAACAAATGCACTCTCACAGAACCTCAATAAGCAGTGATCAGACAGGAGAAACAAAAGTATATGAAAGAAACACAAACACAAATACAAAAACAGGAGAACAAGACAGAAAACCAGTGACCAAAGCAATATCCAGATAAACAAGTCTGAGAAAATACGACAAAAACAAAACAGATAGAAGAAAAGAAGGAAAAGAAACGAAAAAGATGAAAGAGAAAGAAAAGGAAAAAAAATAATAAAGAAAAAAGAGGAAAAAAAAAGAAGACTCACCTCCTGCTTTAATCTGCAGACCACTTGCTCAGCAATAGAGAGTCTCATGGCAACTCAGCACCAGCTGTGTTGGGGGGAAGCGCTCAACGCATCATGCACTGGCCTCCCTCTCAGGCTTGCAGTGAACTTCCCGAAATTAGTTGCTGTGTGCTCTGGAACCGTGCTCACCACCAAAAATATTCAGAGGTTGCTGAGGGTTGTCTGCTGCTGCAAAAAGCCCTCTGTGTCCTGCAGAGGTGGGGACCAGACACCAGGGGCTTAGGGTGCCCTGGGCAACACAGCTCTAGGTGGGTGGGGCAGGCCCTCAAGGCATCACAGGGTGTGGTCAGTGGCCCCCACCAAGTCAGAGCAGCATGCGCTCCTGCACTGGCAACCACCCTGCACAAACGCATCAGGAATGCCTCATGTATAAAATTTTTAAAGGATATTATTCACATAATGGTGATTATGTAAAAATATATTTATGGCTTTTGAATAATTTTTAAATTATTGTGAGGGACAGGATTGGCTTTTCCAGGGGTGCGCACACTTTTGAGACGGAACGTACCTAAAAAGCCATATATGGCTTGGGAGCCGCAGTTTGCCAACCCCTGGAGAGTAAGGAGAAGAGTTTAATTTGACTAGGGTTGCAGTTTTATCAAGAGATTGCATGATATAAAAAATAACAAGGGATTTAAAAGTGTTAAGTGACAATAAGAGAAGCAAGGACATAAAGGGTTCACTGGGATAGTGAAAAGGAGCAGGAGCAATGGATTATAGGTCTTGGTGGATTTTAGGGATTGTTGGAATGGGTTACTAGAAGGAGTGAGCTAGAAAGATAAAGATGTTTGTAGGATGCTTGAAGTTGCAGTTAAAGAAGGTTTGTAGTTACTGTTTTTGAAAGTTTAAATTGAGTAGCTAAGGTAAGTGGAGTACAAGTACATGGGAGGACAGGAGTTCAATGAACTAAGAGGCCAAGGTATTCACATTGACATTGATATCACCACAAGTTACTATGTCTGTATAAAATTGAACCATTGGTACTTTGAATCGCAATCCTAGAGACCTCCTGCCATTTGACATGGAATCAAATATTTCATATGAATTTTGAACCAGCTGAAATTTTCCATTAGTGTACTATTTTGCAATCTACACATTAATGAGTTTTTAACCAATAATATTTTAAGATCATTTGTTAAAATTCCAATCAAATGTACACAACAAGAATGATTTAATAGCCTTGCTTGGACTTACCAATCTAATAACAAGCATAATTCCAACATTTATTTACTACTGTTTTACAACCATGTGAATTTAAAAAAAAGCATAAGAAATAGACTCTCGCCTAAAGGAATTAAAAATCTTGTGGATTACCATATAGTAGCTAACAGAAAGGAAGTTTTATTGTATAATGCCTCATCCTAGAAGTTATTGGGTCTAAAATGGGAAATTATTTAATTAAAGCCACTCAAAGTTAATGTGAAGATTGTTGAAGAAGTGGATGTAGAACTAAACTCAAAAGGTAATCTTTGATGATTCAGAGAATCTAAAACATTAGAAATACTTTTATCCTGGGCCAAAAGTCAGGTTTACCAGATGTCAAATTTTAGAAGCATATGTGTATATATGTATTATGTATGTGTGTACATGTATATTTACCTATACATAAGTGTATATATACACATAGACATACACATTTCTATTTGGTTTATATTTGAATCTTTTTCAGTATTCCTACAAACTTTCTTTTATCACTGCATTTTTCTGAAAACATGATCATTGATTGTAGAATTACTACACTCAATGTAAATGAAATCTTAACTAAAAGGAAAAGGCATAATGGTGGAAATAGCTTGTAAAATGTAAAATATTTCATAAGATACTGTATATTTGTTGTATGTTTAACTTTTGACTCATCTAACAAATTATAATTATCTTTTCAAAAGATATTTGCAAAGAATTGAAGACTATGAGAACTTGCAAGAAATCCATTTCATCCCAATCAAAATATGTGTCTTTCTTCATCCTTGGGCAGACTGTGCAGGGAATAGCAGGAATGTCTCTTTATGGCCTTGGAACATGTTTTCTTGATGATAGCGTTGCCACATATTCAGCTGGTATTTATCTAGGCAAGTTTTTTTCCCCCTTCTAATATGATTGAACTATTCTGAGTATTTATTGAACTTCTATATTTTGGTGTGCATATCTAAACTGATATATAAGTGCTAATTATTACTCCCTATAATGAATGACATTGTAATAAATGATAACTGGTATGCTTAACTTCAAAATCACATTGAGTTGCTTAATTCTGAGGAACCGCTTGAGATTTAGAATTGTAGACAAGTTATCTGCTCACTCTAAAAGCTATAGAGCATTAGGAAAAATACATTTTTAAGTAATAAAAACTATATTCTTTTTATATATATCACATATATCTGTATAACACATATATTTAAATATCTGTCATGTAAAATTATACAGGCTGCAGTTCATTTCTCTAGGGAAAAAAAAATCTCAAAATTACCAGATTGAATTGCTTGAGTAGTTATATGTTTAAACTTTGGGGATATATGTGGGAAGTTGCTGCCATCATGGCCATAAGGAAATGGAAATATTGTTTTATGCCTCCTCAGTACTCGAGTCAGTGTGGTGCTGAAATAATCATCATAATTGCACTAAGTTCTTTACATACATTAACTCAGTCTTTTTGGGGTGTCAGACATTTGGAAGTTAATGAAAACTAACCTTGTTTATCCCATTGTGGATAGAAGTGATATTTAATTGACTACAGGGTAACATCCTCTATTTACAGTGCTTTGTGCTACTCTGTCCTACAGTAAGTAACCCTGGGTTATATCCAAGAATAATCTGTACTTCCTTATATTGCAATAGCTTCTAGTCCTGGTAGGTCATCTATTTGGACAGGATTATTTAAATATCATTTTTGAAAAGGAATTTTAAAGTTATTTTTCTATACATATTATGAAGTTGACTTAAAAGGAAATAGCATTTTGCACCAAAATAATTATTTCCCCACCAGAGGTAAGGAAAGTGATGCCAATGAACTAAAATAGGTGATATTCATATTTATATTTGCTTTTTGCAATAACTTCTTGTGCAGTGATTTATTAGTCTTGGTGGAGGTGGCAACGGATATATTTGTTTTACTTTTGGTTCTACTAAATAACAATTAAACACACCTCTATGCACTACAGAGAGAACCTTACTGTATTGCCACCTCCTGCTACCTTGACAGCTAAGGTGAAAGATGCAAAGGTGATGATAATGTATCATTATAAAGTATCATTTTGTTTTAGTACCACAAATTAAAGTAAAATAAGGTAAATTGAATTTATATTTATATTTAATATATATATATATACATATATATTTATATTACATTAAATATATAGATTAAGTAAGGTACAGTGAATTATATATTTTAATTATTTGAGTTTCTCTAATATATGCACTGGATAATATGTATGATGGTTGATTTTATATGTCAGCTTGGCTATGTTATGGCAACTAGTTTTTTGGTCAAACGGTCTATGCTTCTGAGATATTTTGTAGATATGACTAACATTCACAATCAGTAGACTTTGAAGAAAGCAGATTACCTTCCATAATGTGGGTGAGACTCACTCAGTCAGTTGAAGCTTTTCCGAATAAAAATTGAGGTTTCCCAAAGAAGCAGCAAATCCATAGAAACTTTGCCTGAGTTTTTCCAGCCTGCTGGCCTGCCCTATGGGTTTGACTTAATTCTAGACTCAAAACTGTAACATAAACTCTTACCTGGATTTCCAGCCTGCCAGTCTGGTCATAAAAATTTGGACTTGCCAACCCCCAGCCAATTCCTTAAAAATCTCTCTCTCTCACATGCATGCTCCAGATATCTTACTGGTTCTGTTTCTCTGGAGAATACTGACTGATAAAGTATGCTATGAAGCTTGCAGAAGTAATCCATTCCAGTGTTGTAATTTTTGTTATGACAAAGCTGGTTTACACAGCTGTTTGGTGTTTAATATTCATTTTATAGGCATTGTGGACGCTTCGCTAATAATTGGGTATGCTTTGGGTTATGCGATAGGAGCACCCCTGGTTAAGCCCTCTGTGAATAGTACTTTTGATAAAAGGTAAGCCATTTTCTTTCATTTTTTTGTTTACATTGTGTAAAATATTTATTGAGTAGACACTGTAGGTTATAAATATATATATATATTTAATTTGTAATTATATTTTTTAGAAAAAATATTTGTAAATGCGAGTGATATATACACATATATACATATTAATACATCTAAGCTCAGAGCTTGTGCTCTTAACTAACTGAGCCACTTGGCTGGCCCCTCTAATACATTTTAACGTGGTAAACAAGCGATGTCTTGCAATATGAGTAGTTTATTTCTGGAGCAAATTTTGTTCACAAACCAAGGTATTACTATATTTTGATTTGAAATACTTGAATTTATGTGCCAAATTAGGAATAATTATTATTTTTCCATGCAAGAATATAGTATGTTGCTGTATTTTCTCTGTTTTTCTTTTCTGCCCTTCAATAAAGTTTTATGATTTTCTTTATTGAAGATATCCCATTAAGCCCATTCCTAGTGATTTCATGCATTTTTGTTACTATTGTGCATAGCATCTTTGTATTATTACATTTACTTTTAGTAGGAAGAAATATTGATTTATAAGTTTGTATTATATATATGTATTACTGTATTAAATTTTTGTGCTTTGTAGTTTTTTTCAATTTATTTCCCTCAATTTTTAGGTACTCAATTATTTACACATATGAGTATGTAATAATCATATTATATGTTATATAATGCATATAGTTAGAATACGTACCTGGGTTCAAATACAAAAAAAATAAAATTTCTGAATGTAATTGAGCAAACATGTAGCTGTATTAACAAGCTAGAGTTGAAACTCCCTGGGCATTGCATACAGCCTACTGGATAATGGAAATCAAGATTGCAACCCTGTGTCATTGCAAATTGTAATTTGTATCCCTGAATAATGTAGCAGACAACCCCTTGGTTGTCTGTCAATAAAACTGTGAATACTCCCCACATTCTATTAGAGACAGGGCCTATACATAAGATACTTATCAGGTTTCTGTTGACAGTAGTCACCTGTGAGAAACCAGAACTTCCAAAATTGTGGTTCCTGGGGATGTGGGCATTTTCCCATGATGGCAGGTTTCCCACAATGTCTTAAATGTGTGTGAAATTGCAGACAATGGCAGCTGTGTAGTAATCGACTTCCCCACATCTTCTCCCTAAATGATACAAAATAACTTCATAACTATGAAAATTCTCTGCAAAATCATGGCCTCAGCATCATTGAAGACAAAGAATGTTGAAATTGTAAAATAACTGTGAGTTAAAAAAGAAAATAAAACAATCCCAGCACAGGATCCTTCACAGTCCCATCCTACTCTGCCCACTGCAAGACTTTGTGGTTTACAAAGGTGAACCAAGAAAAAAGTGCGTGTAAGAGAGGACAATAGCTAGCAAAGGTTCCCAAGGGTAACTAGGTATGACCAATAAAAGGAAATTCATTTTTAGTCTGAGAGTTCAGAGAAGGGACTATAAGAAAGAGATTTCATAATATATGTGATTTAAAGGGTCAGATGCCAGATAAAGGGCTAGTTGTGCAACTTACAGGGGAGATTTTCACTAAAGGGCTGGGTACGTGGTTTAAAGGGGCAGGATTAATTTTAAAAGAGGTGAAATCTAAAGGAATAGTCTTCCAAGTGCATAGCTTCTTTTGGAGAAAAATGTTAAACAGGATCAAAGAATTACTCTTCACCACCTCAGTGGACAGGGGAGGAAAAGGAAAGGGAAAAATTTAGGATCCTGTAGGACAAAAGGGAGGTACATAATTGGAGGACTCACAACCATTCACCCTCAGCAAAACAAACAACAAGGACAAGCTAACAAAAATTGTTCCATTTCTCTGTTTCTCAATTTCTTAATTATGGCTTTGTAATAAAATACAGAAAATTTAGATTTTTCTTTTTTCTTTATTAAAGCATTGGAGATAGTAATAATGAATACTGGCTGCAGACGTGGTGGATTCGTTTTGTTTTTGTCTCAATAATTGCGTGGTCTACATTAATACCACTGTCCTGTTTTCCACGCCATATACAAGGTGACTATAACAATATAATTCATTAAAGGGCAGTAGATTCCCCACCCCATCGTCATCCTCCTTTCTCAGAATATGGCTGAGCTATATTTTTTTCTGTCATGGAGACACAGAGACATGTGATAGTGTTATTTGAAGCCTTATGTGACCAGATACTATTTTATTTATATACCAGATTTTCATTAGTACGTATTTTTGCTTCCTGTCAATTTTCTTTTTTTTTAAGTGCTTTATATCTAGAGTTGATAAGTTTTTTTAAAGAAAGAAGCATATTTAGATCTACTTACCTAGCATTATTTAATACATGGAGTACCTTATAGAATTATTGTAAGATAAAATAATAATTATTGACATTCTTTTAGAAACACTAAGAAATATATGTAACATTAGAGAAATCAAATACTCTCCAAATGGTAGTACCTTTCCTTGACACAAATTATTTTTAGTAATACCAAAGATTACTCTTTGATTTTATGTTTTATATTTTGGAGCCATGCTGTCAAATACTGCAGTTACTTGCCACATGTGGCTCTTTAAATTTTAAACTGAATTAAATTAGAAATCCACTTAGTCATAGGAGCTATATTTTAAGATTTAATGGCTATATTGTTGGACAGTGTAGACATGGAAAATTTTCATTATCACAGAATGTTCTTTAGGACAGCACTATTTTAGAAGAATGTTCCTTTTACTTAGTTAGATTTACTTTAGCTTGTTAAAAAATAGACCACTTTGCATTCCAAAACACATTGGCTTTATTAGGATGTATATGTGTATTTATATGTGTGTTTTACGTATTTTGAACATGTCATAAGATTTTTTTATTTGTTCACATATAGGTACAGAAAGGATAAAGGCTCGGAAACAGAAAAGGCCGCATTTTTTGGGCAGAAAGTATAAAGATAAGGAATTTGAAACTAGTATCCGAGATTTATTTGCTTCTGTTTGGGTAAAGTAAAATATTTTACATGAACAAGCCAGTTAAATTACTTGTACAGTTTTTCTAATAGTAGATTTAAGAAAATAACCATAGAGTGTTCAACTTAAATCTGACTGGGACTTTTGAACTCTTACTTAAGCTATTCATTTGATAGGTAATGGAAAATAGGACCCAGCTTACCAGCTTACCAAGGACTTGGCTAGTGTCAGAAACTGGCACCAAGTATTTTCCTTTTTCTATTTCTTTTATATTATTTTGTGTTTATTATATATATATATATATATATATATATATATATATATATATATAT
>NW_017731764.1:387611-394084 GCF_001890085.2 Hipposideros armiger | reverse complement strand
GGCCCATGTTGGTATTATCATTGCGCTCTTGCCGGGTGAGGCAGTTCGGTCGCTGGCCACTGGACGGCCGCTCACAGGAGCTCATGGCAACTCACGCCGGCTTCCGGCTCCTCACGCTGGCTGCCAGCCACTCACGGTAGTTTGTGGCAGCCCACTACAGCCTACGCCATTGCCGATGACCCATGGCAGCCCAGCTCCAGGTGGAGCTGTTGTTCACCAGCACAGCATCACTGGCCCATGTGGGATCCAAACCAGGGCCCTTAACCAACCTGCCAACTCTTAACCAACCTGCCACTTGGCCGACCCATGTGTTTATTATTTTCCTGCAGAAATAAATAAGAAATCTAATGAGATGACATACAAGTATAAACATTATTTATCTTTTTATTATGTTTAAATGACATTAAAGAGAACTCTGGGAGTTAACACATATTCTCACAAACATCGTATTTTATTGAAAATATCCCCTCTTAGTAGCAAATAGAAAAGAACCTTTTGGGCCAGCTGAGTGGCTTAGTTGGTTAAGAGCTCACTCAAGAGTTTGAGCTCTGAGCATCAGCGGTTCAATTCCCGGCCTGAACTGAGCAGCCGTTGAGCTGCCAACAGGTGGCAGGATGGTTCAGCCTAAAAAAAAAAAAAAAAGAAAAGAAAAGAACCTTTTGTTTCTCTAGGTGGGAAACAAGGCCTGTAATACAGACATAGTGGGGTTAAAAATACCCAACTTCTTGATAATGATTCTACATTGAATTTGTTTTCTCTTCTGTGCACAACTTCATCCTTTATGTTGCCTGCAGAATTGTATTTCTTACATGTAGATCTTATCAAGTCATTTTCCTGATTACTTGGTAGATGAATTTCACACTCCTTTAGTGGGACTTTGAATACTCCTTACAGTAGCGCCCACTGAGTTTTTCCGCCTCACCTCAGATTTCATCCCTCTCTGCCCTACACTCCAGCCACTTGCCCTTTCATGGACACATTAGGTACTTTTATAATTCTGTACATGTGTAGATGCCAGTCTCTCTACTTCAGATGTTCTTTCTCTTCTCCATTGAGAAAAAAAACCTCTTTGTCAAGTCATAACTTAAATTCCCAGGAAAAATGAGTTTCTCCCTCCTTAATGATTCCACAGATATTTTTTTGCAATATAACATAACATGTATATATTGGATACACATATAGGTAGTGCTTTTTATTATATTTGTCTCATTCTTAAAATGCATAGATAGGTTGTATATAATTAGGAATTTTATTTACTTGTTTTCATTCAAATACAAGTGTTTATCTTTTTATCAAATTGTGAACCCTTATAAATATGGATTCTATTTCGTTCAGACTTCTGTTTAATTTAAATTTTTACCAAAATATTACATGTATATATTTTAACAATATAGAAGTAAATAGGTACAACTCTCATACATTAAAAATTAAGATATAATTGTTAAAAACACTTTTCAGAAAATTAAAACATGAATGTTTTGGGGTTTTTTTGTTTGTTTTTTGTTTTAAAATAACTTCTGTTCAAGAAGAAAAAAAACAAAAGCAAGCCAATTCCAATCTCTTTCTCTCTTGGAAATAGAGTGCTTTAATTATTATTGTTAGGATACAAAAAAATAGAATTCCTGTTTAACAGTCTTAGATTTCTGACTGTCACCTGTCTGGGTGGGTAGCTAGAAGATATCTTAATTTTTAAAAAAATTTTATTAGAAGGTGGGACGTTGAGAATGTCAGAATGAGGAGCTTGGAAAATCTTTACCTCCAAAAAAGTAGTGTTGAAAACTGGCAAAATTTTCAACAGCCATTTTAAAACTCTGGAAATTAGAACTCTACTTAGAGAATCACTGATCTAGTTCATCAGAGACCTTTCTACTTACCCTAATGCTGAAAACACAGTTACAGAGCGGATTCTGCGTATGTCATGGGCTTGTATGTTTACCGCATGATACTTGCCTGTCCCTATGGAAGCCCACTGCAGCCTATGCCATTGCTGACGACCCACCGCAGTCCAGCTCCAGGCTGAGCTGTTGTTCACCATCTTAGCTGTAGAGGGCGCAGTGTTAGTGGCTGTCATGTGGGATCTGAACTGGGGCCCTGCTGCTCAGAGCTGGCCTCCCAAGCCAACTCCCAACCAAAGCCCCACTTAGCCGGCCCTGAAGGTTAATATTTCAATGTAATTTGCTGTTATGTTAATTACTCTGTAGTGTAATCGTATAATAGGTAATAGTAAACCATTACTAAATGACCTGGTGAGGTTTCTGAATACGTTCAGAAAATTTACTAAAATGCTGAATTTAAGTGACTTTACTCTTTATGGATATGAAATTCCCAGGAATAAAATAATATAGAATCTTGACCGCAATCCTAGTAATTTTCCTTTAGTGTTACTTAATATTTCTTTATTTTTCTTTGTTAAATAAAATGATTTGCTAAAAAAAAAATAGCTAAACAAGTTAAGGGAAATTTTAAATACCTGGTTAATGACATCTATTTTGCCTCAATCTTTCTGGCAAACTGCCAAACCCACAAATAAAAATTAAAGGTGATACAGAGATCAAATTACAAATAAAAATGGTTCAAACACTACATGTGTTTTATGGTATGTGTATGTTGGTGAATTGTAAATTTCTGCTTTGATTTTTATACATACATATTGTCAGTTTACATTGGGAAAGGTAAAAAATTTTGTGGATTGGTCATTAATATATGAGTGGGTATATTTATTTCTCTTTACCTAACAAAATAAAATAATCCATATGTAACTTATTTCTATTTCAGGTTTTGATGAAGTCTCCAATGTTTGTGTGCCTATCTCTGACCAGAGCTTCAGAATCTTTAGTTTTGGTTGGAGCCGCTGAATTTTTGCCTATATATCTAGAACATCAGTTTTTCTTAACACCCACTGAGGCAACTATACTTTCAGGTACCTTTTCTGCTCAGTGTACTAATTTTGAAATTTTTAATGAAAGTTTTCTTTAATGTACTCATGAAATATTTCAGAAAGCAGGAAGTAGAAGGAGTAATAGTGTTTGCTCAGGTTTTAAATACCTAACTACTGTTTGCTCAAATTTTAAAAATGAGCACTTTACCATCATTGCATCAATATTTTTTTAACACATAAAAGCTTGTAAGACTTCTGAACCCTCCCTGTCTTATCCCATTTCTCATTCTCCCTTCTCATAAGTAACCACTATTCCAAAGTTATAGTGTATCTTTCCACCTTTGTATATTTTTACTGCTTATCTGCCTATCTATGTACAATCTATTTCTAAAACTCATGTGTCATTTTGTACATAATCTTGTTCCTTTCATCTGAAATTATGTTTATCAGATTTATGTTGATCTCTATTTAATGAATTTTAGCTATGCTTTGGGATTTTGTTTTATGAATATACTACTGTTATTTATCCATTATCACATTAATGATATCATATTAAACATGAAGTTGTCTCTACTTTCTAAACTCTCTCCCAAACAATGCAGTAACAATTATCTTGTACATATCTTCTTGTGTACATTTGTAAAATTTGATCTAGGGTTAGACGTTAAAGGGGAATTGCTATTGTGTATATCTTCAGTTTTAATAGATATTGAGAAATGGATCTCCAAAAGAGGTTACAATTGGATTAAAAATTTTCAGGTTCTGGCATTAATGAGAATATGGTAAATGTAATCATTTCTTTTATGCTGTAAAAAGTCAAGGATGCATGCTGTAACTTTTAGGGTAACCAGTAAAAGAATAATTAAAAGAATAGTAAAAGAGTATATTAATTTGAAAAATTTGATTTATAATAAAAAAGACAGTAAGAAGGAACAGAAAACATGTGAGCCAAATAAAATACAAATATTAAGATGTGCAAAGACATTAACTATCAGCCTATTACTAAGTAGATTTTGTGATAATGTTAGACCATTCACAAGCCAAAACATGACACAGTTTCAGAGGTCATAATGACAAATTTTTCCATGAGTACACCATGTTGTTTGCCACTATGATTAATCAACGCAGATTGGGACTCAATCCATTCAGTTTGTTTCATACAGTATTTTATTAAGGCTGATATCAACAGAACTCCAAGCAATATGATAATGCCATCTACAGTATTGGACTCAACCATGCCAGCAAGGTCCTGGACCCAGCCAACCAAACAAATCCTTTGGCCCCCAGGGTCTAGATGCCTTAGAAAGCAAGATAGCTTTCTCCTTAAATTTTTGTATTAACTTTTCCACTTAACCTGAGATATTAATTCAGGTATAACAGAATGCATTAGCAATTGCATATATTCTACCTTGACCCACAAGCAGAAAGTTTCAGGCAATTCTGTCATCCATGATGATGCTGATCAGTGACAGGCTGACCAGAGCGCTTTCCAGGGATGAGGTAGTGTCATGGTTGTTTCAACTAACATCAGGGACAAGTTTTGTACCACTTTTTCTTAACTGCCAGAGGAATGGAACACTGCAAATCTGTCTGCATAGTCTCCCAAAACTTCATGAGCAGCCTTTTCGATTTTGTTGGGTTTTATCAGTCACTGGAGCTAATGAAGGTGTGACACCACCAAAGTCAGAGCCATTGAGCCTGAGACTTCCGGCCCTCCAGCCACCTGAATTTCATCTATCAGTGAAAGCTTTGGGCATCAGTGGGTAGTGGTAGGTACAATACATCCTGACCAGCCTGCCTTGTAGTAAATGGCAGAGAAGCTTAGGTACCTCTGGGGGAGTACTGCAAATGGTTATTTGCAGCCTTGCAGCACGAATGAGAATTGACCTTTGTCTTTGGGTGCTAATGAGATACAAAAGAAGGCTTTGGCAATGTGCAAGACAGAATATCAAGTATCAGCCTTCTGTGCCATAATTTCATTCATCACAATGTCTGGAACAGCCAGGCTATAGGAGCAATGACTGAATTCAGTTGGTTAATCCAGCTGAAACTCCTTGTAACTTTTTTCACTGGACATAGGTCTGTTGAATTGAGATACTGCATCTCTTACTTCCCTTGCTTCCTTTAAGTGCGTTATCAAAAATTAGGGCTTTCCTTTCTCCTCCAGGGATTCTGTTGTACCACACAAGAAGATACAGGGAAACAGTGTGGGTAGCAATTTATGTGTTCCATGATTACTTTTGAAGTTTAGGAGCATATACAGTACAAGCTTGCAAATTATAGTTACGAATTATGTATTTCAAAATTGGAGCCACAGCATTAGTATATTGAAGCCACAACGAAGTACATTGAAATTATCCAAAGCCTCACCCACAAGGTCATTTTACCTCCTTTTCTGAGGCAGCACATGTCTAAATTCTATTCAATGTCTCACTGATGGTTTCACACAGGAATATGTCTATCTTAGGAAATTCTTCCTGAGTGGGTCACAATTGCCTTATAGCAGTCAAGACACACTGCAAAACAACTGACATTTTTTACTTTTTCTTAGAATGGATCTAAGGTTGATGTGATGAGTGCAGGAGAAGCTCATGTGATACAAAAGAAGGCTTTGACAACGTCCAAGACAGCATATCAAGGACCAGCAGTCTGTGTCATAAATTTCATTACAACCCTCAGACAGCCCAGCTGTTGTCATTTCACCTTAACAAACAGTTGTGCACTCTACTCCCTCATCAACCAAACAAATCAGCTAAACTTATCATTATTCACTGGTTTCTCTCCATAGGGGTTGTAAATTTCCCTCCTTTCACACTCAGTGTAGTTGCACATCTCTGTTACTATTGTCTGAAATCAGGAGGAATCCTCTGTCCAACCAGGATGGGTCTTAGTAATAGTTGTTACAATGGGGCCAATCTGAGGCTGATGGTCAGATTTGTGAGGAAGGGCCCTTGCCTAGAGAGAATTCAAAACAACCATGACACCTTCTGTGGCAGTCTTTATTTTATTTATTTATTTATTTATTTATTTGTTTGTTTGTTTATTTATTTATTTATTTATTTATTTATTTATTTATTTATTTATTTATTTATTTATCTGAGCCATCCTGCCACCTGTTGGCAGTTCAGCGGCAGCTCAGCTCCGGCTGGGATTCGAACTGCTGTTGCTCAGAGCTCATACTCTTGAGCGAGCTCTTAACCAACTGAGCCACTTGGTGGCACTGTCCTTAAATCTACTTCAGCCTGCAGCTGCCTCTCCAATTTTGCATCGTTAATAGGCAATAGGCATGTTCACTGTTGATTTCCAGTACTTCTGTCAAACCCTGTAAATTGGTTTAGGAGGCTGTCGTTCTATATCTTACATAAAACCACATCTCTGTCAGCATCCCATCCATGTCACCAAAAATGCTAAGATCTGGGAAGGGTTTGATTTTTACTCTATTTGAAAGCTAACATGTTAGTCTACCATAGTTTCATGAGTGCTAGCAGAAGACGTAAAACTCCTTGGTCAGAGATGAAGGAAAGTTTTTGACTCACATCAATAGCTGTAGCTACAGTCAGTGTCTCTCTCTCTCTCTCTCTCTCTCTCTCTCTCT
>NW_017731764.1:375910-387559 GCF_001890085.2 Hipposideros armiger | reverse complement strand
CTCTCTCTCTCTCTCTTGTTTTCTGGGCCCCAATTTCCACAGGATGATGAGAAGGAGAGCCAGTGACATCTATACACACAATGGTTGCATTACAGGGGTGGATTGCATTATATTCCCTGAGCTTAGGGAACCCAAATCTTTTATAATGGATAATGATCAGGCTTGCCTTTGATCCAGAGGGAGACATTTTTTTGTTTGTTTGTTTTTGAGACGTTGTTTATATTATACTCGACAGCAAGCATGTCTTCTCTTAATTCTAGAAGGGACAATATCTCTGTCTTCCAAAACTGTAAGCAAACCTGCCCTTGCTCTCTAGAAGGACACTATCTCTATTATCCAAGGCTGTTTACTATACAAAGACCTTTGAAAAGATAGAACAAGGAGTAGTCAGTGCTTCTGCTGGCAGGTAATACATACAGCATTGTAAGATAATGGAGAATCATTGCCCAGTAAATGGAGTAGTAAACTAAATATAAAGATTGTCAGATTTGGGGGGGAAATGCACTATGTTACTTATAGGAGGAACTCCTTAAATATGAGGACATGAAAAGGTTGAAAGTAAAAGGACAGAAAACAGTTGTAGCGTATAAATACTAAGCAAAACAAAAGGTGGTTAAATATAGTATTCTTCAAAGCAAGAGGCATTACATAGCATAAAGAGAGATCATAATGTCAGAAGAGTCAACCAGTGAGGGAGATAATACAATTATATGTGTGTATGCTCTCAACAACATAGCTTTAAAATATATAAAACAAAAAATTGAGTTAGCTATTAGTGATATTAGGCCAATTAGATATCCTTATGAAAAAAGATAAGTCTTAACCTCTACCTCACTACATACACAAATATAAATTCTAGATGGGTTGGGGATTTACATGTGAATAGTAAAACAATAAAACTTTTTAGAATAAGGCATAGGAAAAGATCTTCATGGCCTTAGAGAACATAAAAATTTCTAAAATAGGAGATAAATCACATAACTATAAAGATAAAAAAATGCCACAATGCAAATACCCATTCACCAGAATGGCTAAAATGAACAGAGATAGATGTTGGCATGGGTGTGGGGCAATTGATATTTAATCTGCTATTGGTGAGAGTGTAAATTGGCTTACCATTTTATAAAGCTGTTTGGCAGTATCATAAAGTTCTGAATATATGCATATCTCCTAACCTAGATTTTCCAATCCTAGTCATAGACCCAACGTAAGTTCCTCTCTCAAGAATATGCCCAACAGAAATGCAGATGTTTACAAAAGGACATGTACATGCATTTTTCAAGTAGCAGCACAGTTCACAACATCACAGTGAACAAACGATGCGGTGTACATTGTTATTCAGCAGTGAGAACATGATCCATCATTATATGCAAAAACATGAGTGAAGTTTTCAAACATCGTGCCTATGGTGATGATTATAATAGGTATGCTGATTTTGAAAATTCTTCAGTATGTACAATTGTGATTTGTGTACTTTTCTGTACACCAATAAAATATTTACATAAAAAGTTGATTGGAAGTTCTGTGCATTGCAGTTGAATTTTCAACTGTTTTGTTTCCTTTTAGGGTGGTCTTTCAAGAGCCCAGTTATTTAATTGTTGAATTGCCAGTGTCCAGTATTTTCTTATTGCCAGGCCAATAAGCCTGACAGTCAATATTTTCTTACCCGGGGTGGGTTCTCAGTTTTCTGCTTACAGATGTCCTTGGTTTTTTAAATCTACAGTTGTCAAGTTCAAACTGAATAAATCTAGGGTCTTCTTCTTAGTCATATGGCAAGTAGGTGGGAATAGGAATTTTGAGGGTCAAACATAATGAATGAATAACACAATACTTTCTTCCAATTTATTAATTAAGCTTTCAACTGTCACCTGGGATTTAAATTTTTATTTTAAAAATTACATTTTAAATATCCAGGTTTCTTATTTGTTATTTTTTTATCCATCTGCTCTTATTTTTCATTCTTTTCTCTTTTTATTTTATTTGTCCTTCATTTTTGTTGAAGTGACACTGTCATTAATCTTTTGAACATTCTAAAATTCTTAGTTACTAGTCTTTACCAGACAATTCTGATATATATTTAATCTGGTGTTAATGGGATTTTTTGTTTGTTTTTGCTTTATATTTCTCCATCTATTTTCCTATTTAAATTACCATTTCAATATATTTGGTGAAGAGGAAATTACATCACTGTATGAATTTACTGTGCTATCTTCATCTGATTATTTTCTAACTATATTTCGTCTCCTCCTTTTCTGCCTTCTTGTGCTTACCTCTCTCTAATGCTTTATGCTTCATTGAAAAGAAAACTATATCTTATAATGGCTATTCTGGAGTCCCACATTGTCGAGATTGTTGATATTGCGTATGCATTCACAGAAGTAATGGGTGGCTTGGTTTATTCTTAGTAATGAATTTCTGTGAACTCTTGTCACTATGGGCTTGCCATAAACCATAAATCCATGCAGTTATTCAATAATGGCTCTCAATAAGACAGCCGTCATCTTCTATTTTGCATGGATTACATTTGGGGTTTATCTTAGATGTCATTACTACATAGGAGCAAAATGTCACCAGCACTGTCCTCAAGTATTAGGCCTATAGCTTCAGCCTCACTCACAAATTTGTATTTCTGTTAAGGCTCAGGTTTGTTAAGATATTTATCATACCTCTAAGTTTTCTCTCTGTTTTTTTGTTTTATTGTTGTTGTTTGTTTGCTTTAATTTAAATCTGTGTTTGCTATATGTTTAGAGCAGAGGGGATTGCATCAATGTAAGAATTTTCTGTACTATCTTTAGCTGATTATTTTTTAACTGTGTTTTCTCTTCCTTCTTTTTTCTTTAGGACTTGTGTTAATTCCAGGAGCGGCACTTGGCCAGCTTCTGGGAGGCATCATTGTTTCCAAGTTACATATGTATTGTAAAGGCCATATGACATTTGTAATAGTTACATCTGCTATATCGCTTATACCGGTTCTGTTTATCATTTTTGTACATTGTAATCCAATACCATTTGCTGGGATCAATGAAGATTATGGCGGGTAAGTATAATTTTATGTACTACATATTTACATTCAAACCCAACAATGCATTTCTCAATTAACAATTATTTACCCAATAACTCTTATATATGTTTATCATCCTTGGAATTATTGAACATGTAAAAGAACTATAAAGCATAGTTTCACCTTTCATATTAACGTCAAAGTTATAATAATGATAGCCTATGATGTGAGTGCTTATGCATTCACAAAGTACCAAAGAAAAAACACATTGAGATGATTCAGAACCTAGAAGTAAAATTCTGTATTAAAGTGTCCAGCAACATGGAGACAGTACAGTCTGTACAAGCCAGTCTTACTTTTTGTTCCTGACTTGATATGTCTGCTTTCTTATAGACATCAAAGAATGGAACTGAAGTACATCTGAAAGTATGCATGAGTAATGTCTCCTTTAAACTAAACATGCAAAAATTCAAAGAATGAGGTAGAGGTTGATGTTAAATACAGGGAAACCTAATTGGAATTGGAAACCAAAGGACTGAGCAAGGAAAACAAGTAAAGAAAATAAGATTTCCACTTGTAACTACAATGGAGTAACTTATGGCAGACCAATGCTCCCACTGAGAATAACTATAAAAGTTGAATAAAAATTTAAAAGATTTTTAAAGGCATCAGAGGGTTGCTTAGACAATTAGGAATTTAAAAGCCAAAATCCTGGGAAAGGCAAACCTTAGAGAGGAGAAGCAACCATCTGCAGTTTTTTCCCCCTGAGGATATTTGCTAAGTCTGGATATTGGCAAGAAAATGAGAATTTGGGCAAAGGGTGTAGGCAGAAAGCATCTACTAAGGTGACAGGAAACCACCACAAATTTTTGACAGACCTATGAGTCTAAAGAGACCAAAATTAGAGCATGGGTCAGGGCAGGATATCAGAGAGAAGAGAGATAGACAGGCGATTCAGCCCTGCTGGGTTTTCACTCCATCCATTTACTGAATTAGGAAGCTAAGAGGCTGAAATCAAACAGAAATCTTGTGAAAAGCAGAGAAAATTTTCAGCAGTATTGTGATGCTCTTTACATAATAGATTAATATGCTAGGGGGTTTAGAATGTGCTGGGGAGAGGAGGTGTGGTGAACACATTGTTCTCAATACACCTGTAAGGCTAAGACCTAGGAATGAGGCCTTTCTAAAGTACTGTAGTCTAGCTAGGAGTTAACTTGGTCTGTATCTGGATTGATGTGGCCATCCAGTATTCTACCCAGCAACAGAGAGAGAGAGAGAGAGACCCAGCACACTGAATGAAAGATAATATACAGTGCTGTAAAGTGTCTTAGGCAAAGGTCTTGTATTACAAAAAAGAAATTACTAGGCAGGCCAACGACACAGTCAAAAACTTTGAGACACGACAGATGAGAGAATAGATGCACAGGGAATCCAGATATTGAACAACATGGGTTAGAACTGCATGGGTCTAATTGACTGTATATTTTTTTCAATAAATATACAGTCAGCCCTCCGTGTCCCTGGGTTTCACATCTGCAGATTCCCAACCACAGATGAAAAATAGTAGTACATATTTAGTAAATAGTAAAAATACTATTTTTCATCCACAGTTAGGGATCTATATGTCCGTAGGGCCAAGTTAAATTATATGCAGATTTTTCAACTGTGTGGCGCTTGGTACCCCTAACCACCTGCCCCCTGCATTGTTCAAGTGTCAGCTGTGTGTGTGTGTGTGTGTGTGTGTGTGTGTGTGTGTGTGTGTTAGGTATGTATATAGTTTAGATATGTCTATAGTTTAGATATATCTGTGTACCTATCTATACCTATATATCCATTTATCTATACTGCTACCTATTTTTGTATGGTCTGCAAGCTAAAACCTAATATAAGATTTTTATATTAGTAAGGGTTGTGAAAAACAGTAAAGAGTAGGACTTCTAGTTCTTACTCAATATGTAAAGAGCTTATAAGTCATTACTTCTGTCCTCATGACAAGAAGAGTTGAACAAATTAAAAATTACCTCTTAGATTCATCAGACTTGCGATCACAGGGCAAACTGCTGCCTCCCCACCCCCACAAAAAAAAACAAAAAAAATGGAGAGATAGGTAAACAGGGACAATTGTAGTTTACTGGGAGCAGAAGCCATTGGAGCTAAACATTAAACTGTAATTGATCATTTATGGATGTGGAGCCTAAACTAACTTGAGAGTTAAAAATTCCTGAGGGCCCAGTCTTAGGGGAACCCCCCACTTTAAGGGTTCTTACATCTAGGTGCCCCCACCAGGTTTTGACACTGAAGTTGGGAGAAAAATACTCTTGTGTTTTGGGCAGGGGGAGAAGGAGAGTAATCATTTTGAAATATGCACCAGAGAAGTCTGCCCTCTAACAAAAGCCCACTTCCTAGGGAAACTACCAGAGTTTCCCTTACCAAACTTTAGAAGGGGGGACAATTAGACCAGTCATTCCTTCTCCAACCTTCCTGTCTCACATAAGGGAAAGAAAAATAAAAAACTAAGTAAAACTTATGAAGGTCACAGCCTAGAAACTCAAGCCCACTAAAAAGCCTTGTAATGTCTAAGATTTAATCACAAGATTATAGAATGCTTCCTCTCTACAATACCATCACATCAACATATCTCTAGTATAATGAGAGATAATTACAACTGAAAGAGCTGCAAAACACACTATATTTAATAAAGAGTTTCTAGGGAAACCCAAAGACAAAAGGGAAGTCAAAATGAGGATAGCCCAGAAAACTGAGGCCTCTGACACCTATGATTACAACAAATTTTAAACACAAGCTAACTCCTAGACTGATAAACATAAAACCTCACAACAAAGACCTATTTATTCTTAGTTCTTATTACCTGATACATAATGTCTGGCTTTCAACAAAAACTTTACAAGGCATTCTAAGAGATAAGAAGAATACAAACCAAAAAGACAAAGCAAGCATCAGAACCAGACTCAGATATGGCCGGGCAGAGATTTTGGAATGATAAGACTGGGAATATAAAATAAGTATGATTAATATGCTAAAGGCGCTAATGGAAAAAGTGGACAACATGAAAGAAAAGATAGATAATATAAGCAGAGAAATGGAAACTCAAAGAAAAACAAAAGTAAATTCTAGAAAGCAACAACACCAAATACTATAACACATATGAAGAGTCCCAATCTTAGGCTCATTGGTGGACTGGAGAAGACTAAGGAAAGTCAGTGACTTTGAAGATATGTCAATACAGATAAGAAGATAGTCGAACAATATTTTTAAAATACTGAAAAAAATGTCAACCTATAATTCTATACCAAAACAGAATATCTGTCAAAAATGAAGGAGAAATAATTTTAGACATAAAAAATGCAAATAATATTCGACCAACAGACTTACAATACTTGAGGTGTTGAAGGAAGACTTTCAGGTTAAAATAAAATGATACCAGATGAAAATATGAAGTACACAAAGAAAAGAAGAGCAAAGGAAATGATAACTACAGAGGTAAATTTATTTCTGATGTAAATCTCTTTAAAATAATTTTTTAAAACAGATTAGCATGCAATATGGGTGTATATGAAGTGCTTTCATACCATATGTTGGTAGACTATGTTAAGTTAAAGAAGTATACTACAAACTTTCAAGCAATCATTAAAATAATAATGAGTCACAGCTAATAAGCCAACACAAGTGTTAAAATAGAATTTTGCAAAAATATTTGTTCAATCTCAAAATAAGCAGAAAAGAGGAAAAGGAGAACAAAGAAGAGATAGGACCATTAGGAAGCAAGTCGAAAGAGGATAGATTCAAACGTAATTATATTGGTTCTCACATTAAATGTAAATGGTTGTACTATCTTATTTAAAAGACAGAGAATCTCTAATTTCATTTTTTTTAAAAAGGAAGACCCAACTACATATGCTGCATAAAAGAAATAAACTTAGAATATACACACAAGTAGGGTAAATGTAAAAGGGTGGGTAAAGATGTATCATGTTAATAATAACAATAATAAAAATAATAATAATATACCTGGAGTATAATATCAGACCAAATAGATTTGAGGGCAAACAATATTAGAAGGAATAAAGACTTATTATATACTGTAAGGTGGTTAATTAATCAAGCATTCATAACAATCCTGTTTCTTAACTTAATGAAAGAGCTTTAAAATATATGGAGCAAAAACTTCACACTGCAAGGAGAAATTTAGAAATCTGCAGTTGTAGTCAGATATTTCAGAATTTCTCTCTTAATAATTAATAGAAATAGGCCAAAAAACAATGATGATGCAAAAGATTTGAATAACACTGCCAACTTGACTGACTTGACATTTGTAAAACTTTTCATCTAACAAAGCAAAATGCACATTTTTTCAAGTACACATGAAACACCAAAGTAGATAATATTCTGTAAAACAGGTCTCAGTAAATTTAAAGGATAAAATCAAACACTGGAATTAAATTTCTGACCACGATGAAATTAAATTAGAAATGAATTAATTTAAAAAATTTCTGGGGAAGCCCCAGATATTCAGAAACTTAATAGCAAACATCCAAATAACCTGTGGGTCAAATAATTTGTTAAGAAGGGAAATTGAAAAATATTTTGAAGTGAATAAAAATAAAAACACATAATTAAATTTGTGGAATGCTGTTAAAGCAGTACTTAGGGGAAGATGTATAGCATTAAAAACCTGTATTAGAAAAGAAAAAAGTCTTAAACCAATGACATTTGCTTCTGCCTTAAAACTGGAAACATCAAAGCAGACTGATCTCAAAGTAAGCAGAAGAAATGAAATAATTGATATCAGAGCAGAAATCAATGAAGTAGAGATGAGAAAAACAATGGAGAAAATCAGTAAAATCACAGGTGGTATTTTGAGAAGATTGACAAAATTGCTAAACCTTTAGAGCAGAGGTTGGCAAACTTTTGAGACAGAAGAGCCGCCAGGGGTCAGCAAACTGCAGCTCGAGAGCCTCTGAAGTAAAATTGAAAATGAAAATAAAACTATCATAGTTTCATTTATAAAATGTTAAAAGGATATGATTCACATAATGGTGATAATGTAAAAATATATTTATGGCTATTAAATAATTTTTAAATTGTTGTGAGGGACGGGATTGGCTCTTCCAGGGGTCGGCAAACTTTTGAGATGGATCGTATCCAAAGAGCTGCATGTGGCTCATGAGCCACTGTTTGCCAACCCCTGCTTTAGAGCAAGAAAATTACCAATATCAGAGCTAGAGACCTGATGTGATGTTAGTGTAGATTCTACCAATATTAAAGGATAATAGGACGATAATATGGACAACTTTATGCCCATAAATTTGACAACTTCCATGAAATGGATAAATCCCTCAAAAGATACAAACCCACTTAAAAAGAATTAGGTAATTTTATAGTAAATAAATCAAATTTTAGTTAAAAATTTTCCCACAAACAAAACTCCAAAACATTACTGTGGAATTCTACCAAACAGTTAAAGAATATGTGATTTTACAAAAATTCTTCCAGAAAATTGAAAAAGAATGGATATTTTCCAACTCATTCTATGAGATTTGCATTATCATGCTATCAAACCAGACTCATAAACATAGATGCAAAAATTCTTAACAAAATTTCAATAAGTTGAATCCAATAATATATTAAAAGGAAAATAAATTATGATCAAACAAAATTTATCATGAAGATGCATGGCTGGTTTAATATTTGAACATCAATCAATATATCCACCATATTAAAAAAGTAAACATGAAAATAAAACAACCATATATTCTCAATAGATACCAAAAGAGCACTTGATAAAGTACAACATTGATTCCTGATAATCTAGGAAAGTAGGAATGGAAGGAAATCTATGAAAATACACAGCTAACATCATACTTAGCGATTATTATGGAATGAATGTGTGTGTTTCTTCCTCCCACCACATTAATGTGTTGAAGCCCTAATCCCCAATGTAATAGTATTAGGAGGTAGGGCCTTTAGCAGATAGTTAGGTTTAGATGAGTTCATACGGGTGGACCCTCCATGATGTGTTTAGTGTCCTTAGAAAAAGAGAAAGATACCAATGCCTCTCCTCGGTTCTCCATGTGAGGATACATACACTGAGAAGTTGAAGATATGCAATCCAGGAAGAGCCCAAAACCAGACACCAAAGCTGCCAGCACCTTGATCTTGGACTTAGCCTCCAGAACTGTGAGAAATAACATCTGTTGTGTAAGCCACCCAGCTTATTATATTTTGTTATAGCAGCCTCAGGAGACTAAAGGATAAAACACTGAATGACCAGGAACACAATAAGGATGTTTACTTTGAATACTACTAGATTTACATTGTACTGGAGGTTTTAGCCATCACTGTAAGAAAAATAAGTAAAAGATGTCCAGATAGGCAAAGTAGAAGTAAAGCTGTGCTTATATGAAGACAATATGATTGTCTACATAGAAAAAAAAAAACAAAAAAACCCCCAAAAAACAAAATACACTATAGCTAATAAAATGAATTTAGCAAGTTTGCAGGATACAAGATCAACATACAAGATTATGGTATTTTTATTTACTACCTACAAAAGAGCAGAAAACAATATTAAAAATAATACTTTTAACAATAGTATCAAGAAAAATACTGTAGAAGAAAAGATCAAAATACAGGAATCTATGGTATTTATATTAATACTTACAAAAAACTGGAAATTTATATTAAACAAAAATATCATCAATCATTATCAAGATAAATAAATACGATAAAAGATGTGAAAGTCCTATACACTGTTTGCTACAAAACACTGCTGAGAGAAATTAAAGACCTAAGCTTTTTGTTTGTTTATTTGTTTGTTTTTTTACTATTAATTTCAGGTGTACAAAACAATGCAATAGTTATCCTTTTCACCCCTCACAAAGTGACAACCCTCCTCCCTCTATCCACTGCTCCCCCCACCCCCGATATCATACATATCTATTACAATTCCATTGACACCATTCCCACACTCTACTCCACATCCCATGACTATATATGTATTAAATTATAGTTGACATACAATATTATTCAACAGCAGCTTCAGATATACAGTGCAGTGGTCAGGCCTCTACACCATCCATAAAGTGGTCTCCCTAACAAGACATGAGACCATCTGGCCCCCTAAAAAATATTTACAACATTATCGATTATATTTCCCAAACTGTCTTTCCCTCAGGCAATATTGTAGTTACCAATTTATGTTGTCTCGTCTCTTCCTCTTCTTTCTCATCCCCACCCCCGTCCCATCTAGCAATCATCAGTTTTTCCTCTGTGTCTCTGAGACTATTTCTGTTTACATTACTTGTTTATTCAGTTCTTTAGATTCTACATATAAGTGAGAGCATATGGTATTTGTCTTTCTCTGACTGACTTATTTCACTTAGCATAATGTTCTCTAGGTTTATCGATATCATTGCAATTAGTATGATTTCCTTCTTCTTTATAGCTGAGTAACACTCCATTCTATAAATGTACCATACTTTCTTAGTCCAGTCATCTACCTATGGGCATTTCGATTGTTTCCAAGTCTTGGCTATTGTAAATAGTGCCTCAGTGAACATAAGGGTGCATATATTTTTTCAAATTAGTGTCTTGGGTTTTACTGGATAAATACCTAAGAGTGGAATTGCTGGGTCATAAGGCAGTTCCATTTCCAATTTTTTGAGATACCTCCATACTGGCTGCACCAATCTGCAATCCCACCAACAGTGCACCAGGGTTCCCTTTTTTCCACAACGTCGCCAGCACTTGTTTTTTTTTTATTTATTGATGATGGCCATTCTGACCAGTGTAAGGCGGTATCTCATTGTGGTTTTTATTTGCATTTCCCTAATGATTAGCGAGGTTAAACATTTTTTTATATGCCTGTTGGCCATCTGTATGTCATCTTTAGAGAAATGTTTCTTCATATCCTCTAACCATTTTTTAATTGGTTATTTGGTTCTTTTGGTGTTGAATTGAATGAGTATTTTATAAATTTTGGATATTAACCACTTATCAGATATCTCATTGACAAATATCTTCTCCCATTCAGTAGGCTTCCTTTTTGTTTTATTGATGGTTTCCTTTGTTGTGAAAAAACTTTTAAGTTTGATGTAATCCCATGTGTTCATTTTTTGTTTTACTTCCCTTGCCTGCAGGGATGTATCAGTAAAAATATTGCTCAGGATAATGTCTGTAAATTTACTCCCAATATTTTCTTCTAGAAGTTTTATGGTTTCAGATCTTACATGTAAGTCTTTAATCCATTTTGATTTGTTCTTATGCATGGCGTAAGGAGGTGGTCCAGTTTCATTTTTTCACATGTGTCAGTCCAATTTTCCCAGCACCATTTATTAAATAGACTATCTTTACCCCAATGTAAATTCTTGCTTCCATTGTCATAGATTAACTGTCTGTATATGCATGAATTTATTTCTGGGCTCTCTATTCTGTTCCATTGATCTATGTACCTGTTTTTATGCCAGTACCATACTGTTTTTGGTTTTTTTTAAGATTTTTATTGGGGAATTGAGGGAATGGGAATAGACAAGTTACTGTCCTTTTGTTCTTCAGTCTAGTTGTGGAGGACGTTGCTTCACTGGCCCAAGTTGGCACCATCATTGCGCTCTTCCCGGGTGAGGCAGATC
>NW_017731764.1:372422-374425 GCF_001890085.2 Hipposideros armiger | reverse complement strand
GTGGAGTCTGTTGTCACTTTGTCTCTTTCATTCCTGATTTTGCTAATTTGAGTCCTCTTTTTTTTTATGAGTCTGGCTAGAGGTTTGTCAATTTTGTTTATCTTCTCAAAAAAACAGCTCTTGGTTTCATTGATCTTTTGTATTGTTTTTCTGGTCTCTATTTCATTTATTTCCGCTCTGGTCTTTATTATCTCCTTCCTTGTGCTCCCTTTGGGCTTATTTTGCTGTTCTTTTTCCAGCTCCCTGAGGTGTAAGGATACCCTGTTGATTTGAGATTTTTCTTGCTTCTTTAGGTAGGCCTGCACTGCTATGAAGTTCCCTCTTAGGACTGCTTTCGCTGCATCCCAGAGATATTGGGTTGTGATGTTTTCATTTTCATTTGTCTCGAGTTATCTTTTGATTTCTTCCTTGATCTCAGTTTTGGCCACTTGCTATTTAGTAGCATGTTATTCAGCCTCCATGTATTTGTGTGCTTTCTGGATTTCTTCTTATAATTCATTCCTAGTTTCATAAAATTGTGGTCAGAGAAGATGCTTGATATGATTTCAGTCTTTTTAAATTTATTGAGACTTGTTTTGTGGCCTAACGTTTGGTCTGTCTTGGAAAATGTTCCATGTACACTTGAGAAGAATGTATGTTCTGTAGCTTTGGGGTGAAATGCTCTGAAAATATCAATTAAATCCAGCTGGTCTTAAGTATCATTTAAGGTCGCTGTTTCCACATTGATTTTCTGTCTGGGGGATCTGTCCATTGGTGACAATGGGGTGTTGAAGTCCCCTACTATGATAGTGTTGCTGTTGATCTCTGTCTTTATGTCTGTCAATATCTGTTTTATATATTTAGGGGCTCCTATGTTGGGTGCATAGATGTTTACTATGATTATGTCCTCTTGTTGGATCGATCCTTTTATTATTATGAAGTGCCCTTCTTTGTCCTTTATTATGTTCTTCAATTTAAAGTCCATTTTATCTGATATCAGTATCGCTACTCCAACTTTTTTCTCAGTTCCATTTGCATGAAATATTTTACTCCATTCCTTTACTTTCAGCCTGTATGTGTCTTTTGATCTGAGGTGAGTCTCTTGTATATAGCACGTGCAAGGGTCTTGCTTTCTTATTCATTCAGCCACCCTGTGTCTTTTGATTTGAGCATTCGGTCTATTAACATTTAATGTTATTATTGATAGGTGCATAGTTATTGCCATTTTGTTATTTGTGTTTCTGATCTTCGTTAGTTATTTTTCTCTTTCCTCTGCTAAAAAAGCCCTTTTAACATTTCCTGCAATGCTGGCTTGGTGGTAATGAATTCCTTTAGCTTATTCGTTTCTGGGAAGCTCTTTATCTCTCCTTCAATTTTAAATGATAACCTTGGTGGATAAAGTAATCTAGATTGTAGGCCTCTGTTTTTCATCACTTTGAAGACCTCCTGTCACTCCCTTCTGGCCTGCGGAGTTTCTGTAGAAAAGTCAGGTGATAATCTTATGGGGGTGCCCTTGTAAGTAACTTGCTGCCTGTCCCTTGCTGCTTTTAGGATTCTGTCTTTGTCTTTAACCCTTGCCATTTTCACTATAATGTGTCTTGGTGTAGGCCTGTTAGGGATCATCTTGGTTGGCACTCTCTGCACTTCCTGGGCTTTTATGTCAATTTCCTTTGCCAGATTAGAGAAGTTTTCAGACATAATTGCTTCAAATATGTTCTCAGTCCCTTGCTCCCTCTCTTGTCCTTCTGATATTCCTATGATGCAAATTGTTGTGCTTGATGTTGTTGCTCAGCTCTCTTAAACTATTTTCAATGTTTTTAATTCTTTTTTGTTTTTGTTGTTCCACTTGGATGATCTCAGCTATCTTGTCTTCTAAGTCACTGATTGGATCCTCTGCTTCATCCAATCTGCTAGTAATTCCATCAAGTTTGTTATTTAATTCAGTAATTGTATTCTTTAGTTCTTGCTGTTGTTTTTCATGATTTTCTATCCTTCTTTATATTCTCATTAATTTCCTTGAACAT
>NW_017731764.1:276180-371467 GCF_001890085.2 Hipposideros armiger | reverse complement strand
GGGAGGAAAAGTAGAGCAGTGAAAAGAAAGAAGAAAAGAAGGGAGAGGGAGGGGGGGTGAAAAAGAAAGAAGGAAAGAAAGAAAAAAATATATATGTAGTCTACACACCCATATATATGGACATATCTATCTATCTATCTATCTATCTATCTATCTATATACCTATATTAAAAACTGAAAATGATAATAATGAAATATAAAAAAAACAAAAACAATTAAAACAAGCAACCAACCCCCCCCCCAAAAAAAAACACCCAAAGAAAGCAAAACAACAACAAAAAACACGCCAAAACATACAAACAAACAAAACGCAACCGGCCAGTCTTGGCTAAAGTCCACCAAGCTCTCTCCAGGTTGTCCTATCCTATATAAAAACTCCTTTGCGTTTTGTGGAACAGAGCCGTCCACCTGGCACCTAGAGTGACCCTGGCAATACAGGTCTATTATAGGTGAGTGGGGTTATGATGTGTGATTGGTAGTTTTTACACAGTTAATGCCATTTCTGCTCTTGCCTGTCCAGAGGCACACTGAGTGCTGCACAGCCAGAAGGTTTGATGTGCTTCTTCTGGCGCTCTTTCTGCTGGAGGCTGTGGGGAGGGGTGAGATTTCAGAGTTGCTAGAAGCCACCTGCTTGGGGGAGGGGGGCTGCAAGTGACTCAGCAGCTGAAGTTGCCCTGCCTCCCAAGCCATGCAGGAGAGGTGGGGGTGGGTAGGTAGGCTCACACTCTGCAGCCTCTTCTCATGTGGAGTTTCTCAGCCCCCTGGGAGTAGGAGCACCTCTGTAATCTGACACTACTCCTCCATTCAGGGGTCAGCTTAAGACTCTGAGATGGCAGGGGCTAAGCTTTCTGAGGGAGGGTAGAGGTAGGCTCTTATCTGTGCAGGTTTCTGCTTTCTGTCTGAGAAAAAAAAGAGAGAAAAAAAAAAAGTCCCACCGCTGTTTTGAGCGTCTACCTCAGATGCTCCAGCTGAGCTTCTGTTTCACTCCCCGCGGGATCGGGTGGGCTCAGGGACTAACCTGCCCTGGCACTGCAACTCTCTCCATTCTGTCTCCTGGAGTCCCGCGCTCCGGAGCTGGGGGGTGGGGGTGGGGTGGGGGGGTGCGGACCACGCCTCTGCACACACTTCTCGTCTCTCTCTCTTCCCCCACTCGCCCTGCCTGAGGCTTCTGCCTCAGACTGCAAACTGTCGCGCTCTTGCTGCACTCTGGGTGGGCCTGAAGGCCCAGGGAGTGAGCCGCGGAGCACTGTCTGATCTGCTCTCTGATGCCCCGAATCTCAGCAGCCGCGGGTGCAGGCTGTGCCTCCACGGCTTCCCTCCCTCTTCCCCCACTCGCCCGGCCTGCCCACCTTCTAGTAATCGGCGTGCAAGTCTCTTAGCTGCGCTGTGTGATGAGTAGAGATTTGTTTGAAGAGCTACAGCAGTTAAGATTGCAGTGATTTCCAGGGGAGAACTCAGGGAGCCCTTCTCACAGCCAGCATTTCCCCCCTCCTCCTAAGACCTAAGTTTTAAATGGAAAGATGTTCCATGTTCATGAGTTACAAGACTCAGTATTGTTAAGATGTTAATCCTCCCAAAATTGATGTATGTATTCAGTGTAATCACAATCAAAAGGCCAGCAGACTTTCTTTTTTAGATATTGGAAAGGTAACTTTTAGATTCATATAGATATACAAAGGACTTAGAAAAACCACAAACAATTCTGAAGAAAAACAGAAGTGGAGTACTAACAGTAAAGCTACAGTAATCAAGAAAGTAGTATTAGTATAAATATAGACAGTTAGATCAGAATAGTGGAATAGAATGGAGTCCAGAAATAGCCCCACATCTATAAGAATAATTGATTTTTGACAAGGTGCATATGCAATATAGTGATTTTAACAAATGATGTTGGAACAATTAAGTATCTCTATATAAACAAGTGAACTTTGATCCATGTCTTGTACCACATAAAATAACTCAAAATGGGGGCTGGCCAAGTGGCTCGGTTAGTTAAGAGTTTGCTCAAAAGTGCGAGCTCTTAGCAACAGCAGTTCGAGTCCCTGCCCAAGCTGAGCTGTTGCTGAGCTGCCAACAGGAGGCATGATGGCTCAGCTGAAATAAAATAAAATAAAATAACTCAAAATGGATTGTAGATGTAAATGTGAAATGTAAAATTCCAAGAACATAAGGAAAATTTCTGTTAAGTTCAGGAAAGATTTCTTAGATTACCAAACACATAATCCGTAAAGAAATATATTGGCAAATTGGGCTTAATCAGAATAAAAAACTTCCGCTCTTTGAAAGACGCTGTTAGAGGAAATTAAAACAGACTGTGAGAAGATATTTGAAAGTCATACATCTAACAAAGGACTTGTTTCCAGAATATATAAAGAACGCTCAGTGCTTAATAATAAGAAAACAACTCCACAAAATGAGGAAAAGATTTGAACATTTAACCAAATAATATATAGAAATGGAAAATGAACACATGGAAAGATGCTCAACATCATTAGTCATTAGAGAAATGCATATTAAGAACCACAATAGGAAACTACTTTATCCCTGTTAGAAGGTCTAAAATTAAAAAGACTGACCATACCAAGTGTTGACAAGGAATGCAGAAAGCAGCTGAAACTCTTATACACTGCTGGTGGGAATGTAAAATAGCACAACCACTATGGAAAATGGTAGTTACTTAAAAAGTTAAATGAACACCTACCAAGTTATGCAAACATTTGACTCCTTAATATTTACTCAAGAGCCTGAAAGTATGTGACCATACAAAGACCACAGAAAGATCTGCTGCATGAACGAAGCCAGACAAAGAAAGTGCACATACTGAATTATTCCATTTCACAAAATGCTATGAAATTCAAACTAATGAAGAGTGGCAGAAAGTAGATCAGCAGATGCCAGGGGTGGAGGAATTACAAAGGGGCATGAGGAAATTTTGGAGGTAGTGATTATATTTGTTAACATGACTGTGGTAATGGTTTTACAAGTATATACTTGCTATGTATCAAAAAATGTTTAATTGTACACTTGAAACATGTACAGTTCATTGTATATTAGTTATCTTTAATAAAACTGTTAAAAAGAAATTTTAATATTTTTATGACTCATTGATGTGTTCATTAATAAGATAATGCAATGGTGTTATAATTATGTTCAATCTCTTTTTGTACAGAACAGGACAGTTGGGAAACCTGACGGCTCCTTGCAATTCTCACTGTAGATGCTCATCTTCATTATATTCTGCTGTATGTGGAAGAGATGATATTGGATATTTTTCTCCTTGCTTTGCAGGCTGTACATATTCTAAAACATTCAATGATGATAAGGTAACTTTTTAATTATGTTTCTTCCTCTTCAGTAAGATGCTGAACTTGTAGATGATGTTTATATTTTATAATACTCCTAGTTCTCTTATAAAAGCTCCTCTCCCCCTTATTTTCCTTTTTATTAATTTTTAAAACAAGAAAAGAACATTTGCTTTATGGCCACAATACAAAAAGCTTATGGGACTTGGGAAAAGAAAAGAAATGCCTACAGGAAGTGCCTCCATATATTACATTATCCCAATTGTATGGTTTTAAAGCAATGGGTGACTATCATCTACTTCTTGCCATAGCCTTGCTAAAAGAAGCAGTCTAAGAGAATATTTTGTCTTCCACTTACATAGTTTATCATAGGTCTCTCCTACAGATCAACAACACCTAATACACCAAAATCTTGAACCACAATCTTTCCCGCTCCAATTGGTTGATCAACGCTATCCTTCCGGTCACCTTTCACTCAGTTTTTCCTTCTTCTGAAAAATTCAGAATGTCTATTCTATATCCTCTTGCTTTCTCTCTGTTTTTGCCCCACATTATCTCAGAATGGGTAATCAGTCCTTTTATTATGTGCCAGATATTACTATACAGATGAAGCCTATATAAACATTTCAGACTTTCTAGAAAGGAGAGTTAGAGAAGATGTATATTGCAGCAATAGAAATAACTTAATATTGAATATGTTATCCCTATTTGTTCTTTGATATTTACATGAATCACATCTCATTTTAAAGTTCCCATATTTGTTCATCTTTGGGGCCATTACCATCAGAATTTCTTATTTGCCTGGGCCTTCTACCAACCTCCGGATAAATTTCCTTATTTTGTCGTGCAAAGCAAGACGACCACTTTGCTACTTGTTCAACTCCAGGTTGATTTTCTTATATCCAAAGTTGTACAAGTGAGCTTTTAGCTAAATAGTGGACTGTAACTTCACCTTTTTCCTTGTAAGTGGCACAGAAGTAGGGGCTCAGACTTTAAAAATTCTATGTTTCTCTCTCCTCTCTCTTGTTAGTCTTTGTGAAGGGGAGAGGGCAACAGAGATATATTTTCTGACCCATAGGCATTATACCACCTCCTTTAGTAGGCAATAGTTCTTTATTAGTTATGCAGCTACATAAAATATTCTTTTCCTCATTGCATACAGATCATTTCATCACAAAATTAGAAAACTGACCCACTTTAGTTCCTCATAGTCATGTTTTCAGTGGCCTATGATTTAATAATATATTTTTAGTGTTTTTATTGACTACTAATATAAAAAGGTTGCATACCCTTTAAAAATTTTTTCTACTAAATGTTACATTATACATTTAAAATGACATTTTAAAACTTTTAAATATGTTAATGTGGAAAGCTTTAAGTGTAATAGAAAAGCATAATGAACTCCTATATGCCAATTACCCATCTTCAACAATTTATTATCTTATAGAAAATCTTACTTTATATTCCTACTTCCTCTCCTCTATTTTTGTTTGAAATAAGTAAATTATTTTTAAATAGTCACGTTGTCACCACAGTATAAAACAGAACTGCTTGACCTTGATGTTTTGCTCCAACACGATATTCAAGAACTAAAACAGCCATCCACCGTATAGCTCCAACCCTTTTTTCTTTTCCTGGGGAATCCCTTTTGGGGGATTTTATTTCTATTTCATAAAAATCTTTATAATTTTCTTGCATTTTTCTAAGGAAGAATTAATTCATAATGAATAATAGTGATAGAAGTAATCAACATAATAGTCAAATTAGGTGATAACATTTGATACTAAATAAAAGTTGAAAGAAGAATAAACTTTTTTTGAGAATTTTTGTAAGTTTATTTGAGCCAAACAGATGACATCTGCTAGGGAGCAAGATCTCAAATGCTCCCAGAATAAAATATTTATGACCAAATTTATAGCTCTTAAAAATTACCCAAGACAGTTAGCCTTGATAGAAATAATGGCTCTGAAGGAAAACTGACAATAGCAGAAGCTATGATTAATACAGTTTGATATGGATGCAATTGATTAATGGATAAAATATGCATTAATTCAAATGGGAAAGAATTGATACCAATAATAATTTTAATAAAATGGAAATTAAATAAAACAAACACCGTATACAAAAAAATGATCAAGTATCTAAATTGTGTAAATGGAATTCCCTCTGGAAAGTATTTTTTCAATGAAAATATGTCACCTTTGAAATAATGCTGATTAAATGTTCATTTTCAAAACATGATAGGGGCAAAATGAGTTAGAATTGGATGCTCTTACGTTACACTTATGCAAAAGTTTGCAAGAGGAGCAGTAGGAAATACTACACTTCTGAAGATAGTTCTAAGTTCCTATAGAAAAATCACAGCTTTATTATAACTGAACATAGATATATGCTCTTCATGCTGATGATATTCCTGGGAAGCTTTTCCTCACTGAGACCCACATGTATTCTTTTAATCTATGCCACCAAAGATCTTCAAATTTCTTATATAAGCATAAAAGAAATCTTAGGCTTTCCTTCTGCATCTTCTCACTGGGAGAAATTCTTTCTAGCAACTGATAGAGCTTTCATTATAAAGTAACAGGATGTGGGGACATCCTCCAAAGACTGCTCTAGTCCAATAGGAACCTCACTCTATCGCTAGAGGGCGAAGTCAATCTCATCCAAAGCATTAAGGACTACAAAAAACCAGGCTCCAGGGTCTCTTTCAGTTGAAACATCTTAGAATATTTTGGCTTCCTTTACTTGCCTCCCACCTTTGTGTTATTTTTGTCATATATTTTATTTCTTCATATATTGTAAATGACACATACTATTATTATTGTTATTTTGTACAGTCGATATGCACTTACATTTACCCATTGCCTTCCATTTCCATGCTTTCATATGAGATTATTTTCTTTCTTCCTGAAGAACCACATTTCACCTTCATTTAAAAAAAAATTGCTGTTTTCACTGGGTATGGAATCCTATATTGACATTTGAAAGACACCATTATATTGTCTTATGTCACTGGCTGCTTTTAGAATATTCTCTTTGTTTTTGATTTTCAGCAGTTTTACTTTAATCTGCCTAGATGTGGTTTTCATCATATTTATTTTGCTTGAATTTCACAGAACATCTTTAGTCTGTGGATTTATGTCTATCAGTTAGCAAATTCTCAGCTATTATTTCTCCCTCACTCTTTTCTCTTTTTTGGGGGCGTGGGGACATGTATTCATTTACTATTCTACATAACAGATTATCACAGCCTTAGAGTCTTTAAATAATTTATTAGCTCACAGTTCTAGGGTTATAAGTGCAGATATGGCATGACTTACGCCTTTGCTTAATCTCAGGCTGAAATCAGGATGTTGGCTGAGCTTCAGTACTCCCTGGAGCCTCTGTGAAAGAATTTACTTACTAGCACATTCAGGTTGTTGGCCAAATTCAGATCCTTTAGGCTGTAAAAAATGAGGTGCCTGTTTACTTGCGAGCTGTCTGCTATGGCTGATTTTACCTCTTAGAGGCACCCCCACTTTTTGCCACATGAGTTTCCCCATCTTCAAGGCTATCAACAGAGAATCTCTCTTATCACATGCTTTGAATCTCTGACTTCTTCAGGAAAAGCTCAATACCTTTTAAGGCTTACCTAATTAGGTAAGGTTTAGCCTCTCTTTATTAATGCCAACCATGCCACGTAAAGTAATTTAGTAAGGGGAGTAAAATCCTCCAGTTCACAGTCCTAGTGATTATGCAGGCTTTATATTATAAGAGGGTGAGAATCTTAGGTGCCATGTTATAATTCTGCCTACCACAGACTACAAATAGACCTTTCCACTGTGTCCAATACTCTTTTTCTCTTTTCTCTCCTTTGCGTCTCTTTTCATCTGTTTATTTAAATGTAGATATTTTCTATTGACCAGTCTTCCAGTTCCTAATTCTTTATTCTGCAGTGTCTACTCTGCCAATAAACTCATTCATTAACTGAGTTCTAAGTTTACTCATTGTATTTTTCAGTTCTAACATGTTTTTGTAGAACCCAAATCCCTGGTGAAATTTCACATCATTTAAGATAGTTGACCCATTTTACTCTCTATTTTTGGGACAATACTAATCATAGCTATTATGAAGTTCTTGCTGTTAAGTCTACTATATCAACTATGAATCTACTTATATTTGTTCTTCTCTTAATTTTAAGCTAATGATTCTTGTCAATTTGCATGCCTTGTAATATTATATTAAATCCTGAACATTGTGTATGAAAAATATCTCCTAATATAATTATTATTTTGGCTGCATGTATTTTTAGGCTCTGTTATTTATGTGCATACACATTGATAATTGTCACATCTTCTTGATGAATTGTTCCTTTTATCTTTATAAAATGTCCCTTTCCATCTCTGGTGACACTCTGTCTTTAAGTCATATGTTAAATTTTATATATTAAAGAGTCATTCTATCTTTCTCTTGCTGACTTTTTCTATGGTGCATCTTATTTCTATAATTTCATTTTTCAAATATTTGTGTCTTTATGTTTAAAGTGTCTCCTATAGCCAGCATTTAAGGTGGTTTTGCTTTTTCTTCAATTTTGTTAATCTCTGTTGTTTAATTGGAGTTTTTAGACTACTGACATTTATTGTAATTATTAATATGGTGGATTTTGATTTCTCTTTTTATTATTTGAATTGAATATATTTTACTATTTCACTTTAACATAATTTTTGGCATTTAAGTTATACCTCTTTGAATACTCGTATAACTCCAGACCCTGACATCTTGTGATTCTATCATCTGTTCACCAAATCTTTTTCATATTTTCACTTTTGCCCTTAAGCAGCCCAGTTTCTACAGCTACAACCATTTGTTGTGCTGGATATCTTTTGTGTTACCTCCAGATCCACTTTTCTCCTATCTTTACCCTTTTTATTGTTCCAGGAGACTGATCTACAGGATGACAGCTCCTTTGCCTCTAGTCTGTGACTGGATTAAGATAATGAGTTCTAATAGAAAATCAGAAAGATGGGGGAAATAAATGAAGTTGTGTTTATTTTTTGGTTCCTCTCTGACTCATGGACTAACTGCTTCCCTTGCCTAAAGGTCTCAGTTTTTATCAGGGAAGCCTCCACATGAGTTTCTCCTTCTGATAAGCATTCCTACCCTAAGATCCTTCAGAAAACCCTTTCAAATCTACTTTTAAAATAAATGCTGGATCTATCTTCATTTCCTCTGATACTACCCCTCTCCGAATCACCATTGTCTTGCACCTTATATCAATAGCTTTTTAACTGTTTTCTCTGCTGTCACCCTTGCCTTCATAGTCCAGTAGTCTCAATATAGCAACCAAGTGATATTTTAAAATGTCATTTATACATATATCCCTCCAATGGTTTCACATTACTAAGATTAAAAACCAAAGTTCTTAAATTGCCCTTACAATTACTTACCCGTTTCTATATAACCTATTCTTCCCCCACTACTTGGATTTTATTTTCTCCTAGTTTCCTTCATATTCACTATGTTCCAGCCACATTTTTCTGCTTGTTTTTCTTTGAACTTACCAAATAAGCTCAAGCCCCAAGACTTTTTCAATTTCTGATTTTGTTTTCCTACCTGGAATGCACTTTTTCTAGATAACCAAATACCTCATTACCTTACTTTCTTCAAATCTCTGCTCAAATATCATTGTGTCATTGAGGTAGTCACCAATCATGCTAAGTTCACCCCCACAATCCCTGTATTTTTTCCTTGCTTTACTTATTTATTTTTTATCCAAAGTATTGTCTCCATGTGCTCCATTATGGTTTGTTTGGGTTTTTTTTAATTGTCTGTCTCATCCAACTAAAAAGTTTCTACTTGAGGGCAGTAATTTTTCTTTTTTCTTTTTAATTAAAGAGGAGGAATTTCTATTGTATTGTTTAGGGTGTTTTTCCCACACCTAGAATAATGTATAGTACATGAGCACTAGAAAAATATGGTGGAAGGAATAAATTGCAATTTGGATATTTCTATTTGTTATTTAGCTTATCCAGTAACCACTTAATGCAAACAAAATGATTTTTGGACCATCATTTTATAACTCACTCAGATTTAAGCCATCTTTGTTTGCTCTTATCCTTTCACTAATGACCTAATTCCATATTTCTGTTGAATTTATTATGATTTTTTAAACTTAAAATCTTTTCGATAGAATAGATTAATAAATTGCTAACTGGTCTTTGTACCTTCAAACTCTGTTTAGTTCTTCTTAGAAAATATCACCTATTCATCTTTCTTGAGTTATCAACCCTTCAACAACCACCCCAAATTTTCATTAGTTCCCATTCGGTGCTACATTGTGACTTTCATTGGCGCTAGACACTTTGCCTTTGTAAGCCCCTTTCTTCACTGAAAAAAATTATTAATTTTAAAAAATTAAGTACAACAGTATTTGTATAAAGACAAATATGAGCAGGCTGGAGTCATTATGATGTTCATTTTTTAAAAATTTAAAAGACACAAAAATTACATTTTTATGTGGCCCTGATGTATTTTGGGCCCTAGACACTGCCTACTCTGCATAATAGATAATAGCCCTGTATCATTACATACAAAATGATGCCCTGTCTTTGCAGTATAGTTCCAAAAATCTTCCAGTTGGGTAACTGTCCATATTTCAGATCCCAGCAGAAATTACATTTTATTCATTACATTTCCCTTAATTGCCCTCAATTGACATAGTTCTCCAATAATTATTTGTGCAATTGAATGTAAATATTTTTGGTGGAATGTCTTGAATTAATAGAATTTTTCTTTAACTATAATTACACAAAAACACACACACACACACACACACATGCACACACTCCTTTGTTAGGTAAAAAAAACTTATACTTATCAAAGTTTTATTTTTAAATAATAGCTGGCAAATTTAATGCAAGGATATTTATTAATAAAACTGGCTAGCCTCCGTGTGGTTATTGATTTAATTTTTATTTAACAATAATAGTTTTTTGCTTTATGACTATATTTCTGAAAGATTTTTTCCTATCTTAATTTTACAGACATACTTCAATTGTTCTTGCATTAATGAAGGATTAACAACCTCAGATGATCAGGGTGATTTTATTGATGCTAGACCTGGGACATGTGATGCAAAATGCTATAAATTACCTTTGTTCCTTGTTTTAACCTTTTCTACGATTGTATTTTCTTGTTTTTCTGAAATACCAATCATCCTGACCATCCTTCGGTATGTATATATTATTCATAATCATTGTTCATTTAATACATAAAAAGTCAATTTTAGGAAGATTTTACAATATTGTAGCAAATGATTTACTTTTTTGTTTAAAGGTAGCAACAGCTAGAAGAGAAATTGTTACATTTTCAAAAATCATATGTATGTGTAATTCTCTATTTTAACTAATTTGCATAAAGTGTGTAGATATCACATTTAGTTTGAATTAATTAATTTAATTTACAACATGGAAAAATATTGAACCTATTTTCATAGGTTCAAACCTTATATTCATATGGATAATACGAATATGTAGTATTGTCAAATGTCTGTTTATATCTTTTGTCTATTTTTACATTGGGTTTTCTGTCTTTTCATTATTGATTTGCAAGACTTCTTTATATATACTTTATGTACTACAAGTAGGGGGTCATTTGTCATGTGTAATCATGACAAATATCTTTTCCTACTCTACAGCTTGCCTTTTCACTCTGATAATGGCATCTTTTGAGTGAAATAAATTTTAATTTTAATATCCTGTTTAAGAAATCTTTGCCTAATCCAAAACATGAGGACATTTTTATGTTATTTTAATAAAAGAATATATAATCAATAATTCAGCTAAGATGACTATTTTGTATAAATTAGGGATTCAGGTTTATTTTTTCTTGTGCTCGTATGGATGTTAATTAACTCACCACCATTTATTTAAAGGCTATCCTTCCCCATAGCAATGTACCAACAGGCTCTATATATGTGGGTTTATTTCTGCACTTTATTCTGTTCGATTGATTTATTTGTGCATCCCTGTACCAATATTACAATGTCTTAATTGCTCTATATTTATTGTGAATATTTATGTCAGGCTTTGTTGTAAGCCCATCTTTGAGGTTATCTTGGCCATTCTTGGCCCTTTGTATTTCTAAGTGATTAAAATTACTTAGCATTAAAAAACATGCTAAGATTTTGATTGGAATGCCTTCTAATCAATCTGGGAGAACTGCTATACTTACCACACTGAGTCTCTTGATCAATCAGTGAGGTATAATTCTTTCACTTATTTAACTTTTCATTTATTTCTTCCAATAGTTTTTTCATGGCGGAGGTCATATACCTCCATCATTAGATTCATTCTTAGGTAATTGATGTTTTGGTGTTTACTATAGCACTGTATAGTATAGTTGTTTATTGCAGGTATGAAGAAATGCAATTCATTTTGTGCTTTGACCTCTCTTTTGTGACTGTGCTCATATTAATTTCTCATAGTTAGTTGGTAGATTACTTCAAATTCTTTGTACATAAGCATAATCTGCAAATAATAATTTTTACTTTGTCTTTTCCAACCTTTATACCTTTTTTTCTTGCACTAATTAAAGTATCCTGTATAATGCTGAATAGGAGTGTGATAGTTACTGTCCTTGTTTCATATGTCCATTAAGATGAAGGCTTGTTATTTCATTATTAGATTTGAAATTTGCTGTAAATTTCACCATTAAGTGTGGTATTTATGCTATCAGAATAATCCACTTTACTTCCATTTGTAGTTCACTAAATTTTTTTTTTTTTTAAGATTTTATTGGGGAGGGGAACAACGTTGGGGAATTGGGGAAGGAGAACACACAAGTTTCTGTCCTTTTTGTTCTTCAGCCTAGTTGTGAAGGCTGTCGCTTCACTGGCCCATGTTGGTGTTATCACTGCGCTCTTCCCAGGTGAGGCAGTCACTCGCTGGCCATTGGATGGCCGCTCATGGCGGCTCACAGCAGCTCACAAAAGCGCATGCCAGCTGCTGGCCAGCCCCACTGCAGCCTACACTGTCGCTGGTGACTCACGGCAGCCCAGCTCCAGGTCGAGCTGTTGTTCACCATCTTAGCTGTAGAGGGCGCAGCATCACTGGCCCTCATATGGGATCCGAACTGGGGCCCTGCTGCTTCAAGCTGGCTTCCCAAGCCAACTCTTAACCACCATGCCACTCGGCCAGCCCGCACTAAAATTTCTTAATAATTAAATTTAAAATGTATCAAATGCATTTATTTGATATATCTATTGAGGTTATTACAATATGATATGTTTGTTTTACTCTAGGAATAAATGATTGGATTATTTTTGCTGATATTTTTAGAATTTTTGCATCTGTATTCATGAATAAAGCTGCCTTACAATTTTCCCTTATTATTAATGTGCTGTTTGGTTTTTGGGATCAGTGTTATTCTGGCCTCATAAAATGAATTGGGAAGTATTTTCTTTTTTCCTAATATTTGTCCTATTTATCAAGGTATGGTATTACTTTTAAAATTAAATCTTTGGAAGAAATCACTTGTGATATAGGCCTGGAAATTTCTTTGTGAGAGGTTTTACATTAAAAATGGAATGACTGTGTATGTGGGGAGGTCAGTGGGGGGACTAATAAACTTTTCTGGTTTTATCTTTAAAATTTCCATCATTTTACTTTTATGTTTATAATATTTTTTATTTTACTCACATATGTCTTCTGTATATTGCCTTTTCTATCCAAGTGTGCATCATGAAAATCTTAATATATATTTTTTCTCATTCTTTAAATTCAAATATGCCATTCAATGTATTTTTTTTTATTTGAACCATGTGTTATTCAGTATAATTTAATTTCTAAGCATTTGGAAATTTATTTGTTATATTTTATTATTTATTTTTAGATTGAGTCCACTGTTTTCTTTCTTTCTTTTTTTTTTTCAGTTTTTAGAGAACATATTTTTATGGTTTCTTTCCTTGAAAATTTATTTAGACTTACAAATGATTTAAAATTATTGTTTATTATGGTGGATTTGTCTATTATTTCTATCATCTATGCTGTATATATGTTAAATCTATATTAGTTTAAAACAAATTTAGAATTGCTACCACTTCCTGCTTTATTGATCCCCTTTATCCTTATGAAATAATCCTCTAATAACTTTTTGTCTTAGAGTTACTTTTTCTGACTTTAACATTACTTCATCTGCTATATTTTCATAATATATACTTTTCTATTTTTACTTTCAGTCTTTCTCTGGCTATAGCTGTTTAAGGTATATCTTGTAAGCCACATACAGTTGACTTTTAAAAAATTCAGCTTAACAACTTAGTTTTTTAATTGGAGCATAGAGACTATTAAATTTTAAATAATTGCTCATATGTGTGGGTTTTCATCTCTTATTTTAGTGTTTGTTTAAAATTTTTTCTACTTGTTCTTTCAGTTCCTTTCTTTACTTCTTTTGAATTGAAGTAATTATCTCTAGTTTTCATTTTTTCCCTCTATTATTTGTGAAATATGTACTATTTTATTCTTCTTGTAGTAGTCACCTTAGACATTATAAGAGTATACATTACTTATTAGAGTCAAATGCACGTTAGTACTTTTGCCACTTCCTGGATAATGTAAGAATGTAGAATACTTTAATTCCATTAGCTAACTCTTTTAAACTTTTGTTATTGTTGTCATGTATTTTGAGGCTATGTAAGTTTTAAATCCAAAATCATGTAATTTTATTTATTATATATTTAATATCATAGTACCAGAATCTTTTCTTTTTTTTTCTTGCATTTCTTAGGGATCATTTCTTTCCTCCAGAAAAATTTTTTACTGCAGGTTTGCTGAAAATTATTTTTGTTCATTTGTTTTTTTCTTTAAAAATGTCTTTATCGGGCCAGCCGAGTGGCACGATGGTTAAGAACTGGCTTGGGACGCCAGAGGGCCCCGGTTCAGATCCCACATATGAGGGCCAGTGACACTGCCCTCCACAGCTAAGATGCTGAGCGACAGCTCAACCTGGAGCTGGGCTGCCGTGAGTCGCCGGCGACGGCATAGGCTGCAGCCCCTGTGGCAGTGGGTTGCCATGGGCTACCGTGTGTAGCCAGCAGCCAGCGTGATCGGCCAGCAGCCGCAGTGAGCGGCCGTCCAGAAGCCAGTGACTGATGTGCCTTGCCCAGGAAGAGCGCAATGATGGTGCCAACTTGGGCCAGTGAAGCAACGTCCTCCACAACTAGACTGAAGAACAAAAAATGACTGCAACTTTTCTGTTCCCCTTCCCCCAATTCCCCAGCACTGTTCCCATGCCCCCAATTCCCCAATAAAAATCTTAAAAAAAAAGTCTTTATCTACATTTATTATAAAATTACATTTTGGCTGCTTATGAAATTCCAAGTTGGTGGCTATTTTCTTTCAGTACTTTAAAGAAGTATTTAACTATCTTCCTGATTTCATGAGAATATTTTATTACTGTTCTCTTGAATATAATGGTGCCTTTTTCTCTAGATGTTTTTAACATTTCTCCTTTTCTTTTGCTGTCAGCAATTTTTCTACACTGTTCCTTAATATAATTTTATTTGTATTTATGGAGCATGGAGTTTTAAATTTTTCTTATGGCTTTAAAAGAAAGGCTTGTTGTTTTTCCTGTTACCTGTTAGGATGGTAAGTATATTAGTTTGCCCCAAAAAGGTATAACAGGCTTGATGGCTTAAATAACAGGAATATATTTTTTCACAGTTCTAGAGGCTAAAATGCTGAGATAAAGGTAATGGCAGGGTTGGTTCCTTCTTAGGGCTGTGAGGGAAGGATCTCTCATTGGCTTGTAGATGGATATCTTCCCATGAGTCTTCACATTCTCTTTGCTCTGTACATGTGTGTGTCCATATTTCCTCTCCCTAAAAGGACACTAGTCATACTGGATTCAGGCCCACTCAACTGACCTCATTTTGGCTTAATTACTTCTGTAAAACCATGTCTCCAATACAGTAGTATTCTGAGGTATGGGAAGTTAGGATTTTAGCATGTAAGTTTTGGAGGGGATACAGTTCAGCTCATAGCATTCTTTAATTATGTTAATCACGCAACAACAATTTATCCTTGTCTTTCATAGCTCTGAGAGATGACTGGAATCAATGGGGTTGTTCTTGCTTGGGGTCTTTCATGAGCTTGTGATCAGTTGGTACATGACACTTGAGTCATCTGACAGTATGACTGGGCTGGATTTCCAAGATGGCTGACAATTTAGGCAACATTTGTTGGGAGACTAGTTGGAGCTGTTGATTGGCCATAAATGGCCCTTTTTATGTGACTTGTACTTCTGCTAACTGGGTTCAACAATTTCAAGGGGGTGCAGCCCAGCAGCCCGAGTGTTAGTGCTCTAAGAGACCCAAGCATAAGCTACAAGGCATGAGCTGTAAGGCTTCATTTGACCTAGGCTGGAAGTCCAAGAATGTCACTTTTCTGCATTCTATTTGTCAATGTCATTATGTTTCAAGAGGAGGTTGATTAGATTCTATCTCTTGATGTCCGGAGCAACATGCATGTATGGTAGGAGGTGGCCAGGAAAAGATCAATGACATTCATCTTGTGTGATTATCTACCACCATATTTTTCATTGATTTTGCAAAATTCTTAACTATTTTTTTCTGCAGATATTATTTCTGCTCCATTCTTTCTTTCCTCACCTTTGGGATATCAGTTATACATACCATAAATCTTTCATTGTGTCCATGTGTTTCTTATGCTCTTTTACTTTTTATTTTTATTTGTTTTTTGTGCTCTGTGCTTCAGACTAAAGTTTTTCACTGATCTATATTCTAATGTACTAATCGTAATCCACCTGCATTTCCAGTTACTTATACTCCAGTTTACTAATCCTGTCTTCCTCTACATCTAATTAGCTATTAAATTCACCTATTGAGTTCTTAATTTTAATTGGTGTATTTTTCAGGTATATAATTTAATTACATTTTAGTAGATTCTAGGTCTCTGATAATATTCTCTATCTTGTCATTTGTTTTCTTGAACATTAACTTCCCAAATTTAAAATCTTTCTCAGATATCTAGTATCTGAATATGTGATAGAACTATTTATATTGTATTTATTTTCCTCTTGATCTTACCTCTTATAATTCCTGTAACACTGGGGGTATAAACAAGAAAGTAATTAGAATGGTAACCTAAAAGTAACCTAAGAGGGTGGGGTAGAAATGGGGATAGGTGAGGGCAGAAGTTTCAGCAAGCAAGTCTTTTCAGCACGTTTTCTTTATATTTCTTTACTTTCTAAGCATGTAACTATACTACCCATTGAACAGATAAAGTTTGATCTTTTTAAAAAATACAATAAAAGTCAAAGCTGAAGACATGAATTGTGAATCATTATCAAAGAAATGCTAATTCAAGTCATGGAAATGGGATGGGTTGGAGTATTTGCACAGACCAATGCTCCTACAGAGGATAACTAGAAAAGCAGGGTTAGAAGATAAAAATCATGTATTTAAAGGCAGAAAGCAGCAGAGGACTAGAGGGATTAAAATCCCAGAGCGAGCAGAGGCTTTTAGAGGTGCGTTAGGATCTAAAGCTGTCCCTGAGGTTCTTGCCAACTCTTGATGAGGGATAAAGACTAGGTCCAACTTTTGGTCCTGTCAGAATGTCCACAGAGACATTTGGCCCACTCCAAAAGGTCCTTTATATTTGGTCCTGTCCAAAACATTCACAGAGATATTTAGTTCGTAGTTAATATAAATTCCACTCTTCTGCAATTCGAACTCAGACCCATCTACCTCATCTATATGTCATTACCAGATAGGCTACCAAGGCAGCAAGGACTATTATTGTCAATACAGCCACAACACAATTATTGGAGCAATAAAACATGATAGTATTTTTTATGTATTAATTCTCTAAACCAAAAGTAGAAATAAACATTATGGGCTGTTTGAACCCAGGGATGTTTTCTAAGTGTGGTCATTTTTTACAGGACCTAGTATCAAGGACAATTTGGTGTGGACCAAACATGTCTGTGGACGTTTTAGACAGGACCAAATGTCCTGCAAGGTTAGGTCCAGGTATAAGGTCACTACTGGGAAATAAGCAAACTGGCAGCGATTTGGTGATCACATGGGACTAAGAATGACAAAATTCCTTTTCCTCTGGAAAAATTTTCTGAAGTATGAAGCTGTGTAAGGCTTAAGTCCAAACAGAAAAGTATCATGATTTGTCTGTATCATTTTGTCAATGTTCTCATTAAGAAAACTATTAATAGTTCTTCCATTCTTTCCTTCCATCTCTCATTATTTTAACATGTTTATGTCTTCTCAACTGTGATAGTCACCATAGATTCAAACAGGAAGGTAGATGAGCACTTTAAGGGAAAGAGAAAATGGAATAAAAGTGGAATAAAAGTGACCAGGTTCCTGCTGCCTTGGTGGACATTTGAGGGTGAAGAGACAGAAAAACAAACAAAAAAAAGTACTTAAAAGTAAAATTAAAACATGCAACAAAGAATATAAAGAAAAAGTCAATGAGAAAATTATAGGATGATCTAACTTAGTCTGGGGATTCAGAGAGGATATGGCTGAAGAAATGACACTTAAACTAGACCATAAAAGATGGGGGATGGTTATCGCACACAGTGGACTAACATGTGCAAAGATTCTGAAATAGCTTTAGGAGGCTATTGTATTTTAGAATGTCATGAACAAGGAGGAAGATAAAGGCAAAATGAGGTGGCATGGAGTGAGACTGACGAAATTGGGCGACCCTTGTAAATTTTCTTTGGCAATTCTAGATTTTATCCTAAGAACAATGGGAAGCCATTAAAGGATCCAAATGGAGCAGTGAAATAACCAGAATTTCACCTTAAAAAAAATCACTGTGACTCTTATGTGGAGAGCAGACCAAAAGGATAAGGGTCGTTGTTGAGAGGTAAATTAGGAAGTTCTTTCTTTCTTTTTTATCTTTTTTTTCAGGGAAGAACTACAAGTTCGGGATAGGCCAGTGGAATTAGAGATGAAGAAAATCAGAGAAAGAAATATGAAAAGAATGATTTCTAAAAATCACAGTATTTGACTTGATTGTCTGTGGTGGATGAGGAAAAGGATGGTATAACGGATGCATCTTTCCAGTTTTGGATTTGAAAACTGCATGGATGATGGTTTCACTTCTAATGATAGGGAGTGCTAGGGGAAGAGTAACTTTTGTGCAAGGCAAGAACTTAAGTCTAGTACTGATGTCTTATATGAAAGGTATGGACTGTAGAGGCTACCTTTTACATTTTGGAAGAGAATTAACAAATTTTTTGTTTAGTCTATGAAATTCTTAAATCATCCTATGATAGTCTTACTTGTTAACAGAATACAAAAAAGCCTTCACTTTTTTGTTAAAACATTGTAGTTTTTCATTAAAATTTTGTTTTTTTAAATATATCTATTATTTATTTATTTATTTATTTATTTTTAAGATTTTTTTTTAAAATTGGGGAATTGGGGGATGGGAACAGCGCTGGGGAATTGGGGGAAGGGGAACAGACAAGTTGCTGTCATTTTGTTCTTCAGTCTAGTTGTGGAGGATGTTTCTCTGGCCCAATTTGGCACCATCATTGTGCTCTTCCAGGGCAAGGCAGATCAGTCGCCGGCTTCTGGACGGCCGCTCACAGCGGCTGCTGGCTGCTCATGCTGGCTGCTGGCTACACATGGTAGCCCACGGCAACCCACTGCAGCAGGGGCTGCAGCCTACGCCATTGCCAGCAACTCACGGCAGCCCAGCTTCAGGTTGAGCTGTTGTTCAGCATCTTAGTTGTAGAAGGCAGTGTCACTGGTCCTCATATGTGGGATCTGAACCGGGGCCCTCTGGCGTCCCAATCCAGCTGTTAACCAACGCACCACTCGGCTGGCCCTATTATTTATTTTTGTGCTGTTCATTTAACTGATTTTGGAAAACCCTGGGAATCATTAATCTTTTCATCTTGTTTCATATATCAGTTAGAAAGAGGGTTATAATCAAACTGAAGATACATACATACTTCTTAATGATTCTTATGAGTTATGGTCTGCTCTATAGATACTTTAGAGAGCATCAGTATCATATTACATATAAGAAAATTATTTATGCTATTACAAATGGAACAGAATCAATTATAGGTGGGCATATGACCATTTCCACTTTATACCAAAAACTTTATACTAAAGTGTGGTTCTAAAATGTGACACTTTACTTTTTTTATCTCTCTTTAATGACTCTGCTTATAATAAAAGTGTATATTATTTTTTATTTAAAAATATCAGTATCATTTGAGAATTGGTTATTTTCATTTCCTTAGTAGTAAACATTTGAGGAAAGAGTATATATTTTTTTCCAGGTTTATATAGGTGGAATTATCTCACTGTTTGAGAAATAGTCACAAAATACTGTATGTATGCTACATTTTAATAAATTGAGTAATTTTGGCTGCATATATTGCTCATACTAGTTTGTTGTTCGAGTTCTAGAACAAGCAAACAAAGGTAAGCATAGTTTATTTAAAATACACATTTAAAATGTAGTTTTTATTTTTTACCTCCTAAAATGTTGATTATTTTTTATTGTATTTTCAATTTATTTTTCAAACTACAATATGTAATGTTATACATTATTTTCCCCTTTTAAACAAATTGTTTGATCAGTAAGACATACAGAGATGTTTGTTTTTTATTTGGGAAAGTAATTTTTCATTTATTTTAGCTTTTGAATAGTTAGAGTAACAGTGAGAGGTCCAACAGGAAAAGAGATGACACCCTCAAATTAGGACAATTCAAGTAAGGTGGAATAAAGTGGCTATTTAAAATGTGGGCAGGGTTTAAGGAATCCCAAGGCATACATAGTTGGTACCTCTGGTGGGTTACCACCTCATGCCCAAAGGACAACAAGGGTAGGAAGGAGAGACACCTGTAGGGGTGACATCTTTGTCTAGGCACCCAGTCAGCCTGACATAACTCTGCAGGGATGGAACCTGGGAATGAAGACCTTGACCTCACTTTTCTTCCTCACCCCATAGCACAACATTGGCAGAACCCAATCAGAAGCCAAAAGGCAAGAGAGCCTATTGATGTAGTCCATTTAGGTCAGCCTCCCAGGGCACAGAGCAAGGTAGAGTAAGGTAGAGAGTGGATCTCGCAGGGGCAAGTAGAAGAATCTGAAGCAATGGGTGTGCAACACATAATGACAAAAAGGAAGTGAGAAAGCTAGTGCTATGATTTCTTTTTCAGCAAAGGAAAAGGAAGCTGGGGCAGAGGGTTTTGGCCATGACTGCTTCCTCTTTGTAAAGAGCAAAAAGCTTTGGAATTGGTTGGCAAGGGGCAGGATATGGAGAAATGGGAGGAGTTGCAGTTTTTTAATTCAACCAGATTGAACTCTGTCAACTGGCTGAAGATTCTTAGCCTAATTGATGCACAGGAAACAAAAAATTAACCTTGAACTTGGAAAACATTCTCTATAGCTAATAATGATGATGTTTTGATGATGTTATTGCTATTTACTTGCAGGACTGTATCTGACAAACAGCGTTCTCTGGCCCTGGGTATGACCTATGTGATTTTGAGAGTATTTGGTATGGACTTTTGGCAATCTTTCATTACATTGAAATGTTCGTTTTTTTTTTGATATGTGTTTATGTCTACATGTATATTTATTCAAATAAATAATAATGGTAAACTGAAACAAACAGGTGAATGAATGGGTGAATTGCTTTGCAGAATTTAAGAGACAATACTTAATGTAAAAAGACAATATCTAATGTAAAGCCCATCCTAATTGTCATATAAAATATACATTAATATTATATTCAATTAGAAGAGACAGTCTATTTGACCAGAAGTATGCTCATCAAGCTCATATATAAGTGGTTTAGTAAGATGAAATAAATGCTTAGGTAAGTATAACAACTATACGTTGCTTGCATGTTTGGGAAGTCACTAGGCTAGACTAGTGCTTTTAAACATTTCATTACCAAAGAAATTGAATCTGATGTTTTTAAGTTTTATCCAAATAAAAAATTGGTTCTGCTGAGGATAATGCAGGCTCTGTACTGCAGGCTTTCTTAAAATAGCAAAACCTATTTTCAAATCCACATGAGGACTATATTAGAACCCCTGATTCAAGAAGATAACAAATATTGACGGGGTAAGGAAATAAGATTAAACTGTATTGAAGGCTGAAAGACATGATAAATGGAATCAAAAATGTAGAAAATTTTAAGTGTGGCTCTGATGTGGATCAGAGAAATCATTCTATAGCTAGATCAGTATGTGGGGTTAAAATGAGCTTTTTTAATTGAGAAAAATTGGAGCATATTTTTATGGTGGACAGTGATCCACTAGATAAGGACAGATTTGTAATGGAAGAAAATAAGTATTATAATAGCAAGCTCATAGACATTTTCCTGGATCAGAAAGGAGCCGGCAAAACAGATGCATTTTTGAATGGGAGGAGGTAGCTTAAGATATTTTAGATATAGACTGTCTCTAGATCTTGCAGGGTTTTGGTATCAGAGAATTTTAAGCAGAGGATAGATATTATCTGATTTACATTTAAAAGATAACTCTGCTGTTGGAAGGAGAAATACTTATAGAAGATAATGTGGAGGAAAATAAAATGGAGCCTTTCGATGAAATATGTCATAATTAGATTAAATTGGATTCTGGGAGTTGTAGTGGAGACAGAGAAATCAGCATATCCAAGATATGTTTGGAGTTGCTGTTACAAAAATATGTCATGAATTGGGAAAATATGGTGGGAAATAGAAAAAAAATGAGTGGTAGGCCTAATATATTCACCTTGAACAATTGTAAGCAGAGTGCTAACACTGAGATAGGGATTTCTGGTGTTGGATAGTGATCTTTGGCAGGAATCAAGAGTTGTGAGGCTGTCACTCAATAAACTTAAATTAAAAAAAAAAAAGTTGTGAGGCATTAGGGCCCTGATAATTTCTTAAAGGAGATGGTCAGTCATTAGACATGTTTTTAGAACCTGGTTCTGGTTCTAAAATCTTTGGGATTGCTTTTTTTTTTTTTAATGACTGTTCATTCACTTTTAGCTACAAATGACATTGCTGAGGAGATATTTATTGTCTCTGAGTATACAGAGATTTCCCTCAGGCAGCACACAACTGTTCCTCTGGATATGAGGTCATCTAAATCTAGGGCTACTATTAACATACCAAAGCATTTACATTTTAAGTTATTTTTCTTGATAGCTTGATAAATAACATACTTTAGATTATGAAACTAAAATTTCAGTTATTAAAAATTTCATAATTAGAAATCTTTGGAGATACACTGTGCTCTCAAAATCAGTATTCAGCATCTCCATTTGAAATACTTTCTCCTAAATTTTTAATTAAAAAATTAACAACAGTTTTGAGATGTCAAATAAATAAGAACATGCACACATTTCTAAAAAGATGAAAATCTACCAATTTTTTGTACTTACAGGAATAAGGACTTTTTGAAAACACATTGTTTCTAGTTATTAACAATTCTATCTGTAAGTAAATTCTTAATTTTAAATGATATGTTTACGATGAGGATGACTAAATATATGTTTAATTTTAGGATAAAAATCATTCTGATACCAACCTATAGTGTTTTCATGGATAATTTACAATCATTGCATTTTTCATAGGAAGTATACCTGGACCAATAGTTTTTAAAATGATTGGAGAAACTTCTTGTACCTTTTGGGGTACTGAAGGCTGTGGCAAAACAGGAAGTTGCTGGTTCTATAACACAACAAAAATGGCCTACCTATTTTTAGGAATATGTAAGTGATATCTATTGAAGAAATATAAAGAGATAAAATTGTCTTAAAAACTTATGGTTGTTTATATTGGTATAAGGTACATAATAAACTATGAACAAATGGATACTTTATGATTAAAGAAGCCTTATATTATTATATAGAAAATATTTGGACACTAAAGTATTATAGAATTTATGTAAATATTTGAGTCACTGCATTAAATATATAATTGTTTTAGTTATTCCTGAGTAAAGGGTGGTTATTAGCAGAGTTTCAATTTGGGAAGTAATTTTACCTCTGTACATCTATAACTAAGTTATTTAACCATGTAACCTTTCCATTTCCACAGTAAAAGATGGGGTTATTTAAAAGAATTGTTTTTGCACCCATAAAGAGCATCAAGATACACTTACCCAACTTAAATGTAATTTTCATATTGTCTCTTTTGCTCAGTGCTTGGCACCAAGCTAGTATTCAATATTTGTTGAATATTTAAGAGATATGGGGTATTGGGATGCTGTGGTCAAAGTTTCGGGAAAGACTAGATATGCTTGTATTACTTTGGAAAATTCACTGGGTCTTCCTGGATCTCAATTTGTTCATCTGTAAAATGAAGGTTTTGGACTATATCATTTCTGAAGTTTTAATCATCAGTAACATTAAATGATTTTATTGTATAGATTCTATAGGTGTGATAAATATTTTAAAGTGTTTATATGTTTTGTGATTTTTATTAAGTGGGTTCAGTAATACAAAAAACCACATATGATACTCTAGTATTTAATAGTAATAAATACCTGCTTGATAAACAGTGTACAGCAATGCCTTCTAATTCAGAAGCCAATTATCCAGCAAACTTAGTCAACACTTAAAATCAAAGTGAAACTTAAGAAAAAAATTTAAAAGTCAAAACTGACATTTAAGAAGTCAAAATGAATTTCTCAGAGATAATTCAGCGAAACTGGGCATTGTTCTTGAGGAAGTCCTCTTAAAACAATGCTGAGCATTTTAATTTTTATTTTAGATATAACTGTAACATGCTTAACTATCTTCACACACAGAACATAATAGAACAAATTGATAAACTACTACAGAACCTGCTAAGGAGTTACTAAAAGGAGATAACAATAATAAAGAACATAAGAAATTATAATGAGAGGGCAAACGCAGGAAACTGTAATAGGAATATGCATTCGTGGCAATTTTGTGTAAGCTAGTCTATCGGAAAGTGTATTCCATGAATCATTTGAATCAGGAAAACTTGGAGTGCTTGCTAAAAGTATAAGTTCTGAGGCCCTGACTTAGAACAGCAGGGATTGGTGGTAAGCAGGTGTATTTTTAATAAAGCACCTCAGGTAATTTTAACCACAGTAAACTTTGAGGCTATATGAAAGACTCTAGAGCTGTACAGTCCAATATGGTACACATTAACCACCTGTAGGTAAATTTAAATTAAGTAAAACTAAATGCAATTTAAAATTCAATTTCACAGTAACAATAGCTAACTTTCACATATTTAATGGTCACATTTGACTACGTTACTGGACAGTGCAGATGTAGAACACTGTTATAGTCATAGGACTTCTATGCACACCACTACTCTAGAGCAAAATTATACAACAGGGATCCATGAACCCCAGGAGCCCACATTGAACTTTAGTGTATTTTTGAAATCCTAAAAGTTGTATGCTGTATGTCCAAAAATGTTTTCCCTGTGGAGGAAGGCTGTGGCATTCATCAGATTCTCAAAGGTTTTATCAGCCAAAAAGTTGGTAAAAAAATTATTATATGAATCCATCAGATGCCTTTGGTAGCAAGGAAATTCTTCTGAGTTTTCTCAAATTTTAAGTTTTCATTGGGAAGACTCATTATGTACCTTTTACCTGAAATTAAAGAGTCCATCAGTTCTAGTTTAATGGAAGCAGAGAGATGATTGCTAAGTCTTTTGCAATATTTTTTATTTTAATTTGCCATGTTTACCACTTCATCAAGGTTTTTTTTGTAGAATTTTTATAGAAATATGATATACATTACATATATTCAGTAAAGACTACATATTATAAATGTATAGCTCAACACATTTTTATGAAGTTAACACATCTGTAATAAGCATTCATATCAAGAAACACAGTATATTAGAATTAATAAGTGAATTTAATAAAGTTGCTTAATATACAATCAATATACAAAAATCAATTGTGTTTCTATATACCAAGCACAACCAAATGAAACAACAAGTGTCATCACACCAGTGAAACAGAATGCAGAATCCAGAAACAAACTCACATATGCACGCTTAACTTACTTGTGGCCAAGGAAGGAGACACTGAAAAAATATAGATTTTTTTTTTTGAAGTGGGAAAAAGATGGTATAAAGATGGTCTTTTAATTAAAGGGTAATGGATCATTTTATATATGCATAAAAATGGTATCTTGATCCCTACCTCAAATCATATACAAAAATCAATTCTGTTGTAGATGCATTGCATATCTAAATGTCAAAGATTAAAAAAAATAAAACCTTTGAACAAAAACAGGATAATATCTTCATGGCCTTGGAGTAGGCCGAGATTGCATAAACAGGATACAAAAATGACTAGCTATAAAAGAAAAATCAAACAATTTTAAAATTAATAAATTCTGATCATCAAAAGAACTAAGAGGTAGAAAAGACAGCCACTGTGTAGAAGGCAGTGAAAAAGGTAAAAGTGAAAAAGAACTAAAGTTCAAAATATATAAAGAACTCCTACAAATCAATAACAAGCAAAGGTTAGATAACTTAATAGAAAAGTGTACAAGACTTGAAAGAAACTTCATAAAAGTGGATAAATAGCCAATAAACAATGGAATGAATAGATTGTGATAAAATCAACAATGGAATACTATACAACAACAAAAAGGAAAGGTACACAACTACATAAAATATGGATGAATCACACAAAAATAATGTTGAAAGAAACCAGACATAAATTAATGTGCACTGTATGATTCCACTTACGTAATTTTGACATGCTATGATATACTTCAGAGGCAAACAAAATCAACCCTCCTGGTTGGGTTAGTGAATGTGAGGAAACATGAGGAGGTTTCCTGGGGTACTGACAGTGTTTTGTTCTTGATCCAAATTCTGGTGACACTGTTTAGTTTGAGAAAAATACATCAAGCAGTACTCTAAAAAATTGATATGTAATTAATATACAATTATATAGTATAGATTTTTTTTTAAGATTTTTATTGGGGAACTGGGGGGATGGGAACAGTGCTGGGGAATTGGGGGAAGGGGAACAGACAAGTTGCTGTCGTTTTGTTCTTCAGTCTAGTTGTGGAGGACGTTGCTTCACTGGCCCAAGTTGGCACCATCATTGCGCTCTTCCCAGGTGAGGCAGATAAGTCACCGGCTTCTGGACGGCGGCTCACGTGGCTGCTGGCTGCTCACGCTGGCTGCTGGCTACATACGGTAGCCCATGGCAACCCACTGCAGCAGGGGCTGCAGCCTATGCTGTCCCTGGCGACTTAAGGCAGCCCAGCTCCAGGTCGAGCTGTTGTTGTTCAGCATCTTAGCTGTAAAGGGCAGTGTCACTGGCCCTCATATGTGGGATCCGAACCGGGGCCCTCTGGCATCCCAAGCCAGTTCTTAACCATCGCGCCACTCGGCCAGCCCATATAATATAGATCTTAGGTGTTTGGTCTGAAGGCTTTTGATAATTGAATGCACCTGTGGAACCAGCACCCAAAACAAGGTGTATAAATTTCCCTTATTCCCCTTTCCAGTCAATTTCCCTCTTCCACAGATAAAGCTCTTTCAGATGAGTATTACAATATGTTGGGGTTTTTTTGCCTGTTCTAGAAATTTATGCAAATGTAATATAGTGTATATTGGTTTGTTTGTTTTTGTCTGTGTTGCTTAATGTTGTGCTTTGGGGAGATTCATCCATAGTATTCTATAGCAGTAGTTTGTGTTTTAAAATTTTTTTCTGACAACTATTTCACTTTGTGGATATACTACAGCGTATCCATTCTCGTTAATGTACATTTGAGTTGTTTACAGTGTGTGGCTACTATAAATAAATGTGTACAATATTATTATAAATGACAGACTCATTAATGTTTCCAATTTTATCTTTTGAAACCACTATAATGGATATTGTCAGGTAATTGATATTGTTGCTCTAAAGAATTTTTTTACTTTAATAGGGTTATTTGCTTCCAAAGTTCAAGTACTTTTATATACTACTTATACTATGTTAACTTTCTGAAATTTGAAACATGAAAATGAATCAAAACCTCTGCAAATATCAATTAGTATTTCTTAAAATATTGTTTTTATTTTGAAAATGATGGATATTTCAAATAGAGTAAAGCTGTATAAAGTGACTTAAACAGGTTCCAAGGGCCGGCCAAGTGGCTCAGTTGGTTGAGTTATCTTAAGAGCACGAGCGTTGTGCAACAGAGCTGCTGGTTCGATTCCCACATGGGCCAGTGACGCTGTGCCTGAGCTGAGCTGCCGCTGAGTTGCTAACAGGTGGCAGGATGGCTCAGCTGGTAAGAGCACATGCTCCTAACAACAAGACTGCCTGTTCGATGGTGGGCTACGCCTGCCCACAGCTAAGACTGAATTCAGCACCTTGAGCTGAGTTGCCACCCGGATGGCTCAGTAGATAGAGCATGCACTCTTAACAACAAGGCTGCCAGGTTTGACTCCCACATGGGATGGTGGCTATGCCCACCTGCAACTAAGACTGAACACAGCACCTTGAGCTGAGCGGAGGTGAGTTGCTGATGGGCAGCGAGATGTCGACTGGCGCCTTTTACAAGTAAGATTGAAGAACAACTTGGCCGGTCCCCTTCCCCAATTCCACAACACTGTTCCCCTCCCCCAATTCCCTAATTAAAAAACAAACAAACAATCAAAACAGGTTCTAGTTTCTATTAATAGTTAAGTTTTGAAGGTAGAAATGCATTTTTCTGTTTTTGAATTAATACATACTGTGAAATAATAACCCACCTTACATTTTTCTTGGACTATATGTTTAAGAATTCTAAAAGGTCTTGTAAACATTTTTTTAAAATCTCCTTTAAGTAACTTGATATGTTTATGACATTAATTACATTCTACAAATGGGAAATTGGTACTTTGTAGATAAAATGTACTTGCCTTTCCTTTGGTAAATGGCATTCTTTCCACAAACATTTTTGTTCTAAATAAATTGATGCATCTGATATTACTTTTTATTTTTATTTAGGTTTTCTTTGCAAAGTGTTCACTATCATCTTCACTGCCATTGCATTTGGCCTGTACAAATGTTTACTAAAGGAAAGCAATAACATCATGCCGATACCTTTGAAGAATCTAAAAGAGAAAAAAAAAAGAATTGATTTATAACTGGATCATCATTGTGTAAGGATTACACATTATCAGTCCATCAGTGGAATAGTATATTAATTAAATTTAAATAATCATAATAGTTGCATGTTTAATAAATGAATGTGATTCATAAAATCCTGTAAGTTTTATTATATTTTTAGTACAAATATAATAATATAGTCTTTCTGTTTTGAGTTTTTAAGATATTCTACGATAAACATTTAATACTTTCAGTAGAAAGATAATACACTTTGAAAGAAAAGAATGAAGTGGAAGTGGGAAAATACACATAAATTAATTCTGATTACAATGATATATTAGTTATTGGCCTTTGGTAATATGGGATTACTTAGGTTTCATATGTTTTATTCTTGTTACTTTTCATTTGCACTGTGGATGTTTATTTCTCAATAATTTTTCAAAATAAAATAAAATTTGCCAATCCAGTTCGTATAATAAAAATTTAAATGAAGTTATATTTATTCTCCAAAAGAAAACTATTTTAAACCTTTTGGAAATTAATATTTTATTTATATTTTATTTGATCATGGAAAGAGTGCCTCAGAAAATTTCTCTGGTCAATTGGCCAGTTTGCAATACATGCTATTTTTCATGGCCCTTTAATTTTATCCGACATAAAATTTAATATGATCATATACCTTTCTATTTTTACCTTGATTTGAATTTTATTGATAAAGACTGCCTGATACCTGAATTGATATCTATTTTGTACTTTATATTTCATTATATGGTTAATAATAATAATTTCATGTGAAGAAATATTCAAATTGAATGTAGAAAATGTATCAACCATTGTGGAATTTTTCTTAAGCTTAAATGTGTTTCTATAAAACGTTTTGTTATAATTATTTCATATATCTTTGCACATCCGTCCAAATTATATAGCAATTTTTCAAACATTGGAATAAAAGTCAGATTGTTATAAAACAACAACTTCTCTGCAATGGTTTTTTTCCCCCCTCTGGAAAGAAGGAACAACTGATACAATTTCTCCTTTGTTGTTCACATTAGTTAATGACCCTGTGTGTAAGGGTAGACAGTGCCCTATTCGTGGTCTTATCTGGCAGAAAGAAATGTGAAGCCGGTAGCATTCATATCTTACCATGTATTTTTCTTTCTTAATTTCAACATGCACTCATGAAAATCTTTAAACTAGTCTTCATGTGAAACTCTATTTGACTGCTTGACTCTTCTCTGTTTGAATTAGCAGGATTACAGAACATCTGAGGATCAGGGTGTGAAAACAGGAATATCTCCTTTAAAGATTCTACAGAATGTGCTGCTTGCTGTGCTCTACATTCAGAGAAAGAAAATCACACATGATGTTTACCTAAGTAGTAAGAATGTATCTATGGAGATCTTTATTTTCATAATAAAGTACTTTCTTGTGAAACATTTCTCATATGCTTTTAATATGTATAGGACTTTAAGCATCAGTTTACAATATAGATATTTCTAAGAGATTTAAAGTTTGATAGTGTTAGATTACTTATTTCTTAATATTCTACTGTCTAAAAATATTATTTGAAAATTTATTTAACCAGGAAATGAGGTAAGACAATAACATTCAGATCCGTTTTTATTAAATTTATTGGGGTGACATTGGTTAGTAAAATTACATAGGTTTCAAGTGTGCAATTCTATAATACATCATTTGTATATTGCATTGCTTTTTTTATTTAAAATTTTTGTAATTTATTCACATTGCTTCATGGATAAATATGTCATCATTTTTTAAGCTTTTTGAGGTATAATTGATATACAAAAAAATTACACACATTCAATGAGTTTCAGCATATGCATACATCAATGACACCATCACCACAACCAAGGCACCAAACATATTTATCACCTCCAAATATCCAAATATTTCCTGTGTTCGTGTGTGTGTGTGTGTGTGTGTTGTAAGAACACTTAACATGAGATGTATCATCTTAGCATATGTTAAAGTACACAATACCATATTGCTCACAATAGGTACTGTAGGTGATAAGTGATGATAGGTATGGGGAAATAGGAACACTAAGCTTAGGGGGCAACCATTTGACTCCAGCTTAATACACAACATCTGCAAAGGTTGTGATAACAGCTTCATCACACCCTCCTACACCCCAATGAATGAAGTGAGTCATGGAAGAAGCTAGCCACATTGGAAAGTTCCCTGGAAGACTAACATAATTAACTTCCTGATTAGAGAATATAAACCCCCAGCTAAACAGAAACTTGGTGCAGCCGTCTAACCTAAACTTAGCCCTCAGCAGCTCCTCTGCCAATGCTTCTTTTTTTTTCAAATTATTTTTTATTGTATATTGCATTGTGTATTCACCACCCAGAGTCAGTTCTCCTTCTATCACTATATATTTGACCCCCTTTACCCTCTTCTATCAACTTCCCCCCCTCTTACCCTCTGGTAAACACTAAACTGTTGTCTGTTATGAGTTTTTGTTTGTCTGGTTCATTTGTTGCTTTCAGTTTTACATGCCACATATTAGTGACAAATGGCAGTATTTCATCTTTTCTTATGGATGAGTAGTAGTATTCCAGTGTATATATGTACCACATGTTCTTTAAACAGTCATGTATTGAAGGACACTTTGGTTGTTTTCATATATCTTGGCCATCGTGAATAAAGCTGCAATGAACATAGGGGTACATATATCTTTACAGATAAATGTTTTCAGATTTTTTTTGAGTAGATACCCAAGAGAGAGATTGTGGATCGTATGGTAATTCTATTCTTAATTTGTTGAGGAACTTCCATACTGTTTTCCATAGTTACTGTACCAATTTACATCCCACAAACAGTGTAGGAGGGTTCCTTTTTCTCCACAGCCTCTCTAAAACTTGGTTGTACTTGTCTTGTTGATAGCCATTCTAACTGGTGTGAGGTGGTATCTTGTGTTTTTGATTTGCATTTCCCTAATCATGAAGTTGAGCATTTTTTCATGTCTGTTGGCTGTTTGTATGTCTTCTTGGGAGAAGTGTCTGTTTAGGTCCTCCACCCATTTTTTAAATTGATTGTTTTTATTGTTGTTGATGAGTTAGTTGTATGAGTTCTTTGTATATTTTGAATATTAGCCCCTTATCGGAGGTGTTGTTTGCAAATATCTTCTCCCATTCAGTTAGTTCCCTCTTTGTTTTGTTGATGGTTTCTTTTGCTGTGCAGAGCATTTTAGTTTTATATAGTCCCTTTCATTTATTTTTGCTTTTGCTTCCCTTGCCTTTGAGGTCAAATTCATAAAATCCTCCCCGATCCCAAGGTCCATAAGTTTAGTACCTATGCTTTCTTCTATGCAATTGTTTCAGGTCTTATGTTTAGGTCTTTGATCCATTTTGAGTTAATTTTGGTGTATGGTGACAGATAGCAGTCTAGTTTCCTTCTTTTGCATATGGCTGTCCAGAAAGCCTACTATATGTTGCTGAAAGGTCAAGGGAAGTAAGCAATGAAAATGTCTACTGGATTTAGCAACAAAGAGTTTGTTGGAAGCTGAGATGAGAGAAATTTCAGAGGAATTTTAGGAGTAGAAGCCAAATGCTAATAGATTAAGGAATGTGTTGGAGATGAGCAATTGGACACATCAAATGTAAACAATTTCTATAAGTATAGCTGTGCACAAAAGATATAAGCCAGTAGTTGGCTGGAATCCTGAGCTTTGTCGAGGGTAGTAGATACAGTGGTTGTTGCTGTTAGTGCTATGATGGCTTCAGCATGTTCAAAGACTGGTGGTGAGAAGGAGGAAGTAGTACGAGATTGTGGGCTAAGAGCAAAAATATAATTAAAAGAGCTAGATTACTCAGGAGGTGATAGGATGGATTCCAAAGCACAGGGAGAAAGATTAGCTGTACTAAGGAGAAAGGACTTCTTCCTTTGCAACAGAGGGCACAAAGGAAAGATGGATGCAACTGCAGATGATGTTGTAGGTTTGGTGGCCGGAAGGAATTTGAGAGAATTCTTCAAGCCACAGGCTCTTTTTAAAGTGTCTCTTCTCTTTGTCCTTACACTCATTTCCTTGTAACTTCACCTTTGTTCTTAACCTATGTTCTGTGACATAATCAGCATGATGCCTCTCTAACTGCTCTCTTGGCCTTTACTTCTTCCCACCCACTCTCCTCGAGGTGGTGAAAGGAATCTTTTTAAAATGCCAATCTGATCATGTTATACAATGAGTCGTAATTGCTTACCTGCCTGGCTCTTTTCTAGATTAGAGCCTTTGAAAGAAAGTATGTTATTCATTACTCTTTTCTTTTTTGTGCAATAAATGTTCAAAAAATAGTTGAGGGTATGAATGGCAAGTGACTTTATCCTTAACACCGTTGGAATCAAAGTCTCCTTTTTTTTTTAGATTCTCAGATGATATATTGCTGAACATAAGTATAAGGTCTTCTGTGTGATTTAGAGAACTCACAATCTTAAGGACTTCTTTTCAAAGCCACTTCCCAAATTGCACCCCCCCCACCGTCTCCCTCACTTGCATGTATCCTATTTAAGCCCATTTCTGCAAAATGTGTTCAATATTAGGTGAACTGTGTCTCCCCGCCAAAACAGATCTGGTGATGTCTTAACCCCTAGTAACTGTAAATGTGACCTTATTTGGAAATAGGATCTTTGAAGATGGAATCAAGTTAAGATGAGGTCGTATTGGATTAGAGTAGACCCTAATTCAATGACTGGCATCCTTATAAGAAAAGAAAAAATTGGACACAGAACACAGAGAGGAGAACACCATTGGAGTGATGCATCTATGAACCAAGGAACACCAAGGATTGTAGCTACGAAGAGGAAAAGAAGAGTTCTTCCCCAGAGCCTTTGGAGGAAGCATGGCCCTCTGATACCTTACCTTGATTTCAGATTTTTAGCACCAGAACTGTGAGAGAATAAATGTATGCTGTTTTAACATCCAAACAACCACCGTTCCCTAACTATATTATTTTTAGAAAAAAATACATTCTCCTCCACATAAACCATAGGGAATTTTGTTTATTGGGAGGTGGTAGGTAGGGAAGGAGAGGAAAAACAAGGGTTATACCCTTAAATCTGTGTGGTCTAAATTGTTAGTTATCTGCCATCAGGAAAGACAATGGATAGAATTGCTTTATCTGTTACTAATGTGCTGGTTACATCCTTCATTAATTGCAGGTGTGTATCTTGACAAACAGCATTCTTTAGCCCTGGATATAAATATTTTATTTATTTGATTACTGGGTATGGTTGTTTGGCAGCTCTATTTTTTTAACATGTTGCTGTAACTCCATGTATACTAAGAAACATATTTAAGATAAGATGTAAATTCAAAAATATGTGTGCTCCTTAGAAAATAGCTTCTTAGAATTTAGATATAAAGTAGTTTTCCACATTGTAGAATTTAGAGCATATGATGTAAAGTTTTCCCACACTGTAATGAAAATCCATCCTAAAATGATCTATCCATGCATGTATGGACTAGCAGCGTATTTGGTAAGAGAGAGACTGTGCTTATTAACTGCTTAAATGAGCAGGGCTTTGAACAGTCCCCTTGCTGGAACATTCAAGTAACTAACCTAGAATGGTAGTTCAAACCATTTTGTCAACAGCACTGTTTTTAATTTTTCTCTTTCTCTTTTTGTTATTTTGAAAGATTTTTGTCTAATAAACAGACTGCATTTATTTAAAAAATATCTTACATGGTTTTTTGAGGGATAAATATGCAGTTTTTATTAGTCTTTTCTGCCCAGCCTAATGACTCTAAAGTATATGGAGAACCAAAAGATTCAGAATAACCAACAAAATATTGGAGGGAAAGAACAAAATTGGAGGATTGAAGCTACCAGTCTTCAGGACTTAATATAAAGCTACAGTAATCAAGACCATGTGGTACTGGTGAAAGACTAGACAAATAGACAAATAACTATAGTCAACTGATCTTTGACAAATTAGTGTTTACAAATAATGGTGCTGGAACAACTGGACAGCCACATGAAAAAAAAAATCTAGACAGACTTTATGCCCTTCACAAAAATTAACTAAAAATGAATTACAGACCTAAATGTAAAATGCAAAACTACAAAGCTCATAGAAGATAATGTAGGAGAAAACACAGATAACCTTGGATATGGTGAAGACTTTTTTAGATTAAACATCAAAGGCACAATCCATGAAATATAAGTGACAAGCTGGATTTAATTTAAAGCTTCTGCTCTGCAAAAGACAACAAGAAGACAAGACACAGACTGAAAGAAAACATTTGTAAAAGACACATGTGGTGAGAGATTGCTATCCCAAATATAAAGAAACTCTTAAAATGCAACAATAAAAAACAACCTGATTTTTAAATGAGCCAAAGACCTTAACAGATATCTCATGCAAGAAGATATACAGATGGAGAATAAGCACATGAAAAGATGCTCCACATCATATGTCATTAGGAAAATGCCAATTAAAACAACAGTGAGATACCACTACACACCTATTAGAATGGTCAAAATCTGGAACACTGACAATACCAAATTCTGGCAAGAATGTTGAGTAACAGGAACTCTCATTCATTGCTGCTGGGAATAAAAAATGGTACAGCCACTTTGGAAGACAGTAATTTTTTTAAATTAAAGTTTATTGGGAGTGACAAAGGTTAGTAAAGTTACATAGGTTTCAGGTATACAATTCTGTAGTGCATCATCTGTATATCACATTATGTGTTCATCATCCAGAATCATGCTCTTATCATAAGATCCAGCATTCACAATCCATGGTATTTACCCAAAGGAGTTGAAAATTTATATTCACATAAAAACCTGCACATGGATGTTTATAGCAGATTTTTCCATAATTGCTAAAACTTGGAAGCAAACAAAATGTCCTTCATATATAATGGATAAACAAACCGGTTCATCTAGACCAGGGGTCGGCAAACTTTTGAGGCGGAAGAGCTGCCAGGGGTCCACAAACTGCAGCTCGTGAGCCACATGCGGCTCTTTGGGTACGTACATGTGGCTCTGAAATAAAATTGAAAATGAAAATAAAACTATTGTAGTTTCATTTACAAAATTTTTAAAGGATACTAGTCACATAATGGTGATTTCATTTGTTTTATAGGTCTTGCAAAACTTCGAGGGACAGGATTGGCTCTTCCAGGGGTTGGCAAACTTTTGAGACAGAACGTACCAAAGAGCCGCATGTGGCTCTTAAGCCACAGTTTGCCGACCCCTGACCTACATACACAATTGAATAGTATTCCACACTAAAAAAAAAAAAAGAGCTATCATACCATGAAAAGACACGGAGGAAACTTAAATGTATATTACTATGTGAAAGAAGCCAATCTGAAAACGCTACAAACTATGAGTCCAACTATATGACATTTTGGAAAAGGCCAAACTACGGAGACAGTAGGAAGATCAGTGGTTGTCAGAGGTTAAGGGGGAGAAAGGGATGCACAGGGAGAACACAGCAAATTCTTAGGGTGATGAAGTTACCCTGCATGATACTATAATGGTGGATACTTGTCATTATAAATTTGTCCATATCCATAGAATGTACATCAAAGTAAATTATGGACTTTGCGTGATACTAATTTGTCACTGTAGTTTCATCAGTGGTAACAAATGCACCACTTTGGTGGGGGACACTGATAAAGGAGGAGGCTGTGCATGTGTGGGACTGGGGACAAGGTTTATACGGGAAATCTCTGTACCTCCTCTCATTTTTGCTGTGAACTCTAAACACAGCTCTGAAACATAAAATCCAGTATTTAAAAAAACTTACTCTTGGGCTGGCTGAGTGGCTGAGTTGGTTAAGAATTAGCTTAAGAGCGTGAGCTATGATCAACAGGGACACTGGTTTGATTCCCACATGGGCCAGTGATGCTGCACCTGAGCTCGGCTGCTGCTGAGCTGCCAACAGGTGGCAGGATGCTCAGCTGGTGAGAGCACATGCTCCTAACAAGACTGTCTGTTCTATGGTGGACTACGCCTGCCTGCAACTAAGACTGAACTGGGCACCTTGAGCTGAGCTGCCACCCGGATGGCTCAGTGGATAGAGCATGTGCTCTTTTTTTGTTTGTTTGTTTGGTTTTTTTTAGTTGAGCCATCCTGCTACCTGTCGGCAGCTCAGCGACTGCTCAGCTCGGGCTGGGACTCGAACCGCTGTTGCTCAGAGCTCAAACTCTTGAGCGAGCTCTTAACCAATTGAGCCACTCTGCCGGCCCCAGAGCATGTGCTCTTAATAACAAGGTTGCCGGGTTCAACCCCCACTTGGGATGGTGGCTATGCCCACCCACAACTAAGACTGAACACAACACCTTGAGCTTAGAGGCCACAAGCTGCCGATGGGCAGCCAGATGGCGACTGGCGCCCTCCACAACTAAGACTGAAGAACAACTTGGCTGGTCCCCTTCCCCAATTCCCCAACACCGTTCCCCTCCCCCAATTCCCCAATTAAAAAAAAAAAGTCCGATCAAGCCTTTTTTCATGTAATTACTCATTTTCCTCCTTTTCTTCCTGATATAACTCATATAGCATTTATCTATAAGACACTGCTCTGCTTAGTTCATGCTAGGTGTAGCTAGTTATGCCTTTATGGATATGGTTTTGTTACTACAAATAAATACCATGCTCCTTGAGGGAAGGGATTCCATTTTATTCCTCTGAATATTCTTTGTTCCAAGTATGTATATACGTTGATCTCTGTTTGGTTGTAAATAAAACATAAGAACAAGTTTGTTCTGTAAAATAATGTTCAATATTTATGTTTCCTTTCACTTTGCATCCAATAGTCCATAATTTTTCTTTGATTAAGCAATGGTGACATTATTCTCATTTTTTATTTTTGGTTAATGTACTTCTTAACATTTTTTTTATTCTAAAAGCATTGGAAGCAGCAGGGAGAATTTTTAAAAAGAGAAATGACAGGACTACCTAGGAAAACAGGATTTACTTGTTTCAGAAACTGATACTGAAATGCATATGGCAATATATTATTGAATTCATCTTTCTTCTTCCTTGTCTTTAAGACTAAAAGGAAAACATTGTCTTACTTTGTTTCCATGAACTAATAAAAGGTAGCTTATCAGGTCTTAGAGATTTTGAAATGTGAATTTTATATAAAAGTCATTGATTAATATAATAAGCATTATCTTTAATATCAGGTATGGCAACGCAGCACAAATCTTTTTCATATCCTATTTGGTAGGCAGAATAGTGGCCCCTCAAAAATGTCTATGTCCAAATTTCTGGAGCCTGTGAATATGTTATGTGGTAAAGGAGAATTAAGTTGCAGGTGGAATTAACATTCTAATCAGCTGGCCTTAAAATAGATTAGCCTGCATTATCCAAGTTAAATGTAATCACAAAGATCCTGAAATGTGGAAAAGCAGAAGAGTCAGTGTCCGAATGATATGATGAGAGAAAGACTCAACTGTCCATTTCTTGCTTTGAAGATGGAAGGGGCCAATGAGCCAAAGAATGCCAAATGCCGACACCTTGATTTTTTAATCCAGCGAGACCCATTTTGGATTTCTGACCTTCACAAATATAAGTGGTAATTTGTTATAGCAGCAATAAGAAATTACAAGTAATACATCTATCATATTAATCTTCAAAAACTTATAGGAATGGCATTGTCACAGAGATAATATTAATCAAATATTCTACTCCCTCTCCTAACATATTTTCCAGTCCCCTTGAAGTTAGATGTTACTCATTCTGATTACTGAAATGTGAGCAAAAGTGAAATGGGTCGCTTTCAGATCAGATTTCTTTTTTTCTGCTGTGTCTGTATGGTTCAGATGGTACAAGAACAAGATGGTAGCTCTTCAGTCAACCTGGGCCCCTGAGTGACTATGTATAGCATAGCAAGCACTCTCAAATCCTCACTGAACATGTAGTGGAGCTAGAAATAATTTTTTTTATTATTATGTTAAGCCACCACCATTTGAGTAGTGGTGTTGCTGCATTGTGACCTAGTTTATCATAAAAAAATAAGGATACCAAATCATAGCTTAGTACAGATATTTCTATTACAAACTAAATTTCTAGAGTTCTGGCTTGAAGATAGAGCTTACAGAATTTAAAAGACTTTATGGCTAACATTACCTTTGACTGTTACATCCCATCTACACTTTTAGCACACAAACTTACAATCCTTGCAAGCAAGATGAAAGTCCCAGTCATTTATAGCCTAAGTCTCAGATTTGACATCTCACTTTGTTTGTTAAAACTACACATTTATTCAGATTTCATCAGTTTTTGCACCCACATTCTTCTATTCCAGAATCTAACTCAGGGTGTCATATTGCATTTAGTTGTCTTATCTCCTTAGTCTCGTTGATCTTTAATCTTTCCTCAGTCTTTCCTTGTGTTCCATAATCTTGACATTTTTGAGAAGGACCTGTAATCATTTTGTAGAATGCCCCTCAATTTGGGTTTGATATTTTCTCATGATTATATGGAGGTTTTGAATTATGGGAAGAATAACACAGAAATGATTTGTTCTTTCCATTGTGTGATATTATGGGTGATATTATCCAAATGTATTGCCAAGTGTTGTTAACCTTGATAATTTGGTCAAGGTTCTATACACCAGATTTTACTTCAGCAAAATTACTTTTTTTTTTTTTTTTTTTACCATCCTACTCTCACAACTTTTAACATATCCTGTTTGTTAGAGCTAAGTCACTAGGTTCAGCCAGTACACAAGGGAAGGAGATGACATAATGGTGGAAATGCCAGGAGGTAGGGATCATTGGGAGCCATTTCAGAAGCTGCCCATCACACTATGAAAGGTAAGGATACAATGGTACCGTATTTGCCGGCGTATAAGACGATTTTTTGGCCCTGAAAAATATGCCTCCAAGTGGGGGGTCGTCTTATACGCCAGGTACACTTCAGATAGACTGCCCATAGTGCTTGCCCCGTGCCATAGTGGCCTCCCGATGCCCGCCCACTTCATTCCACATACCGTTCAGGCATCAGCAGCGCTGCTGGGTGTATGCTCGGCTGTTATGCGATTTTGCTGTAATGCGATTTTACCACACTCGCAAAATCACACACAGCCGACCATATAACAAATTCTGTATTTTGAGTGGAAATGTTAGGAGGTCGTCTTATACGCCGAGTCGTCTTATACGCCGGCAAATACGGTAGGTAAGGTGAGGCTGTGGTAGGTAACAGCACAGTAATGCACATAAAGGACATTGCTGTCAAAACAAACAGCAGCTATCATAATGATTATTACAATGATGGTTATTTTGTGGCTCTTTCAAACTGATTCATTCAATAAATGTTTATTGAATCCTTATTATGTTAGAACTGGAAATACAAAACCTCTCTGGTTTAGGAGACAGATAATAATAAACAGGTAAAGAAAATATTCGTGAATTTTGATAAGTAATTAGGCAAGGTAATTTGTGTTTGTGTGTGTGCGTGTGTGTGAGAGAGGGAGAGAGAGAGAGAGAGGGAGAAATGAATATTTCAATCAAGTCAAAGAAAACCTCACTAGGATGACATTTATGCTGAGATTAAATGTTGAGAAAAAGTGAGTTTTACAAGATCCTAAAAGTAATGCTCTAGGCAGAGAGAGCAGCAAGTTCAAGAGCCAGGAGGCAGAGAAGAGTTTCTCATGCCAAGGAAATAGGAGACCCTTAAAACTAAAGTATGTTGAGCAAGAGGTAAAGTTCTAGGAGATAATATAGGCTGGGGCTAAAATATATAGGAATTTATAAGCTGTGGGAAGGACATTATTTTATTCTAAGTGTGATGGAAAGCACTGGAGAGTTTTATGAAAGATAGCCACAAGAGCTTATTTTTACAAATTTTGGTCTAATTGCAAAATTACAGAATACTTGCAAGAGTAGTGCAAGGAAGTTCCATATACCCTTTATGTAAGGTGAAAATTACTCTCTATGATCAAATTTATTCTCTTCAAAATATCTAAAATGATATACAGTCAGCCCTCTGTATCCATAAGTTTTGCATCCACAGATTCAACAAACCACAGATTTAAAATATTTTGGGGAAAAAAAATCCCAGAAAGTTCCAAAAAGCAAAATTTGAATTTGTCCCCCATGTCAAGCCCTATGCTGAATCTGTGCTAATGAATTGATGTGTAGGCACACCCTGCTGTAGCCTATATGCAAATATAGGTTATATGCAAATACTATACCATTTTACATAAGGGACTCTAGCTTCCAAGGATTTTGGTATCTGAGGGGGATCCTGGAACCAACTGCCTGTGGATACTGAACGATGGCTGTACTGACCTTTTCTAGGCTTCAAAATACAACAACATTTCTATACGGACTGTATAGGAACCAAGGATCATAATAATTATATCACTTTCTCTTTATATATTCAGATAATAAATGCAAAAATGTTTCAAGACTATTGAAATTATCTCTAGTGTTTAAGATTGCAACAGACACAGGTTGGTACCTATTGAATGGTGGAAAACTATTTTCCAGATCAGAATCTATTGTCTGGTGTCATTGTAAGGATCCTGTGGGCAATTTTATTTTATTGCTTAAATTTCACCTTAGGTTTTTTGTCTTTACTCTTGACTTCTTTTTGTGGGGAGTGGGGGGCAAGGAAATACAGGTATAAATTTCTGAACCATGAATGTTATAAAATAATGTGTAATTGAATCCAAAACGTTTTATTTTTTTATTTTTATTTTATTTTTTAAATTAAAATTTATTGGGGTGACAATTGTTAGTAAAGTTACATAGGTTTCAGGTGTACAATTCTGTAATACATCATCTATATATCACATTGTGTGTTCACCACCCAGAGTTAGTTCTCCTTCCATCACCATATATTTGACCCCTTTTTCCCTCATCTACCACCCGCCCTCCCTTCCTTACCCTCTGGTAACCACTAAACTATCGTTTGTGTCTATGAATTTTTGTTTCTTCATTTGTTTGTCTTGTTCCTTTGTTGTTTACAGTTTTATATACCACATTTAAGTGGAGGTTCCTCAAAAAATTAGGAATAGAATTACCATATGACCCAGCAATCCCTCTCCTGGGTACCTACCCAAAAAAATCTGAAAACATTTATCTGTAGAGATATATGTGCTCTGATGTTCACTGAAGCTTTGTTTATGGTGGCCAAGACATGGAAACAACCAAAGTGCCCTTCAATAGATGATTGGATAAAGAAGATATGGTATATATACACAATGGAATACTATTCTGTCATAAGAAAAGATGAAATAGTGCTATTTGTGACAACATGGGTTGGATCTTGAGATTATTATGCTAAGTGAAATAAGTCAGACAGAAAAAGTCAAGAACCATATGATTTCACTGATATGTGGTATATAAAACCAAAACTTTGACATCTACAATGATGCTTGAATATTAACACATACATTACAGTAACTAATGTTTATGCTTACAGTATTTTCATGCTTATGGCATACTGTACTTACTGTCTTATTGTCACCTTGCAGCTGCCACTCAAATGCTCCTGCGCACTGATCCTTTGAAAATATAAGGAAGTGTCTTGGAATGCTGAGACCAAGGGGATGATCTCTGTAAAACTTCCTTATCCGGTTGTCTCGGAATGCTGATGCCATCCCGGGGATCATAGGTGTGTGTGAAAACACAACTTGTGTTTGATCACAATGAGTTTCGGTGAAGCAGCTGCCGGTCTAATCAAATCAATTAACTGGGCATAGATATTCAAATTGACTTCTTTGTGGCAGTTGTAAATAAAGGTTATTCACCCGCCAGGACCAGGGCTTGCTCTCAGTCTGCAGAGACGAAACCCCTGGCCCGCAGAAACTCTATTTTTGACTCTTGTGATTTCTTAACCTGCCGCCGCCCCTCCTCGAAACCCCAGCCCTTGTCACGCGGGATGTGATAACTTATTGTAGTTCTTTAAGGAAGTCTCCAATGGCATTCACGCAATATATCTTTTATATTCAGGTCCATTATTTGGGAAAGTATTTGTTAGTGTACAATTATATGTGCCTTCCTGTTTTATGACATATTCCACTCCAAAGAATGACCTCAAAACTATATTTCCATTCTTGTTTTCTTACTTTCCACCCACATCCCAGAACTGACTCTGTCTTTGCTAATATGTACTTTAGGTACCTTAGACATAAAAAGAAAACAAGAGTCAGGGTAAACAGTATGTGAGAAGCCTGAGAGATCTATTGTCTATTCAGTCAAGGAGTCCTAAGAAAGCAAGGTGATCACAGCCAACAAACATCTTACTTAGCCAGTGAGGTCATGAGATACAAGTTAAAATTGAACACAGTCCATTTATTTGCCTGGCCAAGGTCTGGAGGTAAACAGGAAGTTGCTAGCTATGGGCATAAGATCAGGGGAAGGAATAAAATGGGTCTAGTGAAAAGACAACAGAATTCTAATTTTGGCTTTGACACTACATAAATGTTTGATGAAACAAATTTTAACTAAATTTATATTCTTATCTGTATTTTATAAAATTAATGGATGATTACAGAGTTTCAGCATCACCAAATTTCAGATTTGGACTGTCCAACCCAAATCTCTATTGTTTGAACACCTCCCACAATATCCCTAATAACTGACCAGGTAGCTCCTTCAGTGACAGAAATTTTATTATCTAGAGGTAGCCTGTCCCATTTTGTATGGCTCTAATTCAACTGACCTTAACCTTTTTTGTCTCAGGTCCCCCCCCCCCCCCCCCCTTTTTTTTTTTTTTAGTAAAAGGTCCCAGCTGGAGAGGGAAGCAGGAAAGATGGATTTCTTCATTCTCAAAAGTCTTACCTTCACTTCAGAGAGAAAATACAAGCCATTAGTGGGCGCTCATTCAACTTCCAAGCCCTCCCCACCCACAAACATATCTACATCTGGCCCCACCCTTATCTCTGACCCCCTGCCATCCTGAGCTCCCTTCTGCCTTGGGTTTCTGAATCCCTGTACTCAGGTGACATTCTGTCCATTTCAGGAACCTCACAACATGACTCTTTAAGCTCTCACTTTCCATTGGCTTCTATCTTTCAGCATATAAATATGCTCAACTCTTCCTCTTATCTTGTGTCCTTGTCTCTGTTAGCTCTCATCCTATATCTCTCTTTTTCTTAAGAAAGTTTTATCAAGATACAACTCATATACCATACAATTCACCCATTTAAACACAATTCAATGGCTTTTAGTATAGTCAGAGTTGTGCAACATTTGCCAAAAGCAATGCTATATTCCTCTTATGACACAGCCAAAGTGCCGGCTAAAGGGCTGTGTGGGGTGTCTTCTGTCTCATCTCCCATTAACTCCTCAGTGCACTGCATTGTGGCTTCTGCTTCTACCTACACTCTAGCTTAGATCACCAATCGTACTCTAATTGAGAGGCAGGTATTAAAATCTCTGAGTATAATTGAGGATTTGCTTATTTTTCCTTGCAGTTCTATCAGTTTTTGTTTTGTGCATTTTGACACCCTGTTTTTAAGTGAATAATTGTGTAGGATACTTAAGTCCTCTTGATGAATTTACCCCTTTATCATTAAGAAATAACCTATATCCCAGATAATATTTTCATTGTGAAGTTTATTTGGATTTTTATTAATGTAACCATTCCAGCTTTCTTTTGATTAGTATAAGCATAATATACCACTTTCAACCTTTTACTTTTAGACTATTATCATTTATATTTAAAGTGTGTTTCTTGTAGACAGTATTTAATTGATTCTTATAATTTATATCAGATCTGACAAATTTTTTAATTGGAATGTTTACCCCATTTACACTTAATGTGATTATTAATATTGTTAGGTCTAAATCATCACCTGTTATTTGTTTTCTTTTTGTCTTATCCATCTTTGTTCCCTTTGTCTTCTTTTTCTGCATTTTTTTGGATTAATTGAATATTTTTCATGATTCCACTTAATTTCTTTCTTGGATCTTTTACTGTTGTTGCTATGTTAGTGGTTGCTCTAGGGATTATGGCATAAGTCATTATCATATTCTATTGTACCTTTGACATGTCACTTCACATATAAGATGTATAATATATCACTATACAAATAAGACATTTATATAGCATACTTCCATTTTTCTTTACCTGGCCTTTGCAATATAGTTGTCATACATTTTACCTTTACAAAACTTATTACACCCACAATACATTTTTAAGTTTGTTTAAACAGTGAATTATCTTTAAAGAGACTGAAGTAGTAAGAAAAAAATCTTGTGTATTTTTCCATGGGTCTCCTAATTTCTGATGTTCTTTCTTCCTTTGTAACAATAGTACCCCCCTTATCTGTGGTTTCACTTTCCACCATTTGCTACCCATGGTCAACTGAGATCCTAAAAATTAAATTGAAATTCTACAAATAAACAATTCATAAATATTAAATTGCATGCTGTTCTGAGCAGTATGATGAAATCCTGAACTGTCCCACTGGATCCCAACCAGGACATGAAACTTCCCTTTGTCTACATATCCACACTGCATACGCTACCCCCCAGGAAGTCACTTAGTGGCTGTCTCAGATATTACATTGCTTATGAGAGATTATGAGACAGAGAAAACACATTCACATAACAGTATTGTTATAATTGTTTATCTTATCAGTTATTGTTTTTAATCTCTTACTGTGCCTAATTTATAAATTAAAATTTATCATAGGTATGTATGTATGTATAGGAAAAAAAACATAGTAATAATATGTACAGGGTTCAGTACCACCCGCAATTTCAGGCATCCACTGGGGGTCTAGGGATGTATCCCTTGCAGATAACAGGGGACTACTGTATAAGTCATTATTTTCACTTACTATCATTTTCCTTCTGCCTGGAGGACTCCTTTTAACATGCGTGCAGGTGCTCTGGTAGATTATTCCAGGTTTTTTTTAAATGTCTGTAAACTTCTTTGATTTACCTTCATTTAGCCTTGTTTGAATACTGGCCACTGTACCTCTAACCTCTGTAGGTGATTCTATCCCTGAACTAGGAGTTTCTTCACACAATGTGCTATCTGTCCTCTGCAGAATACTTGCTGGGACCCTCTGACGGTACCCTCTGCACATGAACTCTGTGCAGCTTTCATCTCACCAGTGCTCTGCCCTGCACATTCTAGTCATCTTGGTCTCCTTGGACCTTCAGCTTTATCTTCTCAACTCAGAGAATTTGCTTTCTGTGGATCGCACCTCCCACCTCACCCTTCCCCCACACACCATCACTTGAAAAGTCTCCCAAGCGTGTGTGCATCCCTTTTACTTTTGCACATGTCAAGTGGTGGTTAAAATCCAGTCTCTATTACTCCACATTGGCAGAAAACAAAAGTCTATTCATTGGCTGTGCTTTTAATGCCAGTTTTTTTATATTCCACTTTTTCTATTAAAAAAAAAAGTTTAGTTCTTGTTTCACCACTGCCTCAGGAGTTTTTACTTCTTGTAATTTTTACTTCTGGCAGTAGTTTTTGGTATTATTTTCTCTTTCTAGTCTAGCAAATTTTCATCTCTGACAAGTTGGAGTATGGAGATCTTGTACCTTCTCTTCAAAGAGTAGACAGTTGCTTCTGTGAATTTTCTCTTATACTTGCTTAAGCAATTCTCTATTTTCATATCTCTTCTGTAAGGTATAAAACCTTTGTCTTTGTCCTGCAGGTGTATGTTCTGAAAGCTTTCACAAGTTGCTTTGTTTTGTTTAACCTCCATCTACTGCCTTGAACTCTGTTCATTAAAGCTCCTGTGTACAAGTAAATTATTTTGCTAAAAGTAGGATGTTAGCCCCCTCAATCTCATACTAGACTTCTCCCAACTCCCAGTAAACTGTGAAGATTACTGTGAATGATATATGAAAATTCCTCACTCACCACTATCACTTTGTCTGTTATTGACCTATTTCTTGCTTCTGATTGCATTGAAATTTGGGGTACACGTGACATTAATCTTCCCAGAAGAAGGATGCTGGAACAAATGATATCTTCACGTCATTTATAGTTGTATAAATTTAAATTTTAATAACCTTCATCGTCTACTTTCCTTTGTTAAAAAATGGGTAGGGATTAAATTGTGGCTTGACAGGACTATCAAGAGTCGTAGTATGTCTGTTTATTCAGTAAAGATGGCATTTTGTCATAATCATGACATGGTGAATACATATGTCCTATGGAATCATAGCATATTATAGACTGTTTCCAGGCATCAAAGATCTTGAGTAGAGAAGAAATATGTTTTAGAAATAATATCCTAATTACTAATTTACAATGGAATAACTTCTAGTTTAAAGCATTTTTTGATATATATATAAATCCAACTATGCTTTCTTCACTATATCTTCTGTTGTGATATTTGTATCATAAGTATGCTTTTATAGAGTTCACAATGTTTTGAATAAATTATAATAATATATAAATGAAAAGCTTAACTTGATACTATATAGTAAATTCTACACTAATAATATATTTTTCAGTACCTAATGAGTTAGCTTTCTTATAGGATTATTGTATCAAATGTTTACTTGCTTTCTTTTCTTTTTTAAAAAGTGATCAGCCATGTTTATGGATGTATCTCTTCCTTAATGAGTTATGATTAGTATGACTAAAAAAAGTACAGCTGCATTTCTTTTCAATATAAATATCTTTCTGTGCAACTGCAATTCAAAATAATATTTTAAATAATGTAGTTCAGCATTAAATTTTTCTCAGATATAATTTATTATTTCCAATTATATGCTTTGTAGAACATTTAAAATGGAAAAGAAAAATTTAGAATACTAAGACCACTTAGATTGCTTCATAGCTTTTATTTAGTCAATATAAGATCCAGTGGAATTAATAAATCTTTAATACTGGGATTTTTAATTAACCTCAACAATATGTATTCCACACTTGATCATCTTTGTATTCAGGGTCTCTTAAGATCTCTCTAACTTTAATACTCTATGAACCTCATAGTGTAATAGTGCTAAAGAGTTCACAACCAGTCAGCAGCTTTAAGGGAGCTAATTAAGTATTAAAAGCACACTGAAAGAAAAATGATAAAGTACTCAACATAGGCATATTATTACATTTTTATCCTATAGGTATACCTACATGGAAGGCCAAAATATAAGATTGCTTTTAAGCATGGAGTCAGAGCAAGGGGTTTGTGAGATAATCTTGATAGCTTCTGCCCATTAAGCCACTTCACCTTGGTTCATCCAATTCCTGATAGGAAGACCTGTACATTCCCCAAAATGAAATCCACAGGCAGGGGCATCTGCTCCTGGGTACATTGTTGGAGTTTTACTATAAAATACGGATACTGTTCTTCCTCCATTCCTTAACTTTGAAAAATATAGCAAATAAAAGCCACTAAAAGAATAACAATTTATTAATTACCTTCTGAAATTTAACATGGTGTATTTTGACTATGCTCACTAGATTTACCCTAGATTGACCAAAGAATTTTAAAAAATGACAATTTTTCATAGAATTATGAGAGACAAAACCTATTAGTTTTCTTATTTTGTTTTGTTCTGTTTTATTGTCTTTGTTGCAAACCTGAACCCTCTTCCTTTCATCATTGCAGCATAAAAGATGTAGGGGAACAGGAAAGTGATGCTGATAACACTTTCAGTAAGTGCAAGATGTATTTAAAATGAAGCAATCACACTTTTGCTAATCTTTCAACAAAACTCTCCTCTCTAATGGAATTGTAATAGATATGTATGGTGTGTGTGTGGGGGGGAGTGGGGCAGTGGATTGGGGAGGGGTGTTGTCACTTTGTGAGGGGTAAAAAGTATAATTATTGCACTATTTTGTACACCTGAAACTAATAAAAAAACAAAACATAACAAAAACAACAAACTCTCCTCTCTAACACTGCAGGAGTAGAGATTTCTCCTTAGATGATACGGATTTAAGTGCATGATGACTGTGCTACTTTGACTTTGATAGTGTAGTTTGAATTTGTTAATTCAAAGCTGCAAAATAGCCTTAAGCTGTGATTGCATTTAATCACATCTCATCAAAGTGAAATTTGCTTGTTGGTTAAATTACTTCATATTTCATACATAGAATGGTGATCATTATCTATTTATATACACCTTTAAACACCACTTTAAGTCCATTTCTGTTTAAATATTTTTTTGAAAGAAGACATAGTATGGTTACATACCAAGCCTAATTTGGGTATCTAGAAAATCTTGGGTTTTCAGAGTAGAATTAGTCATCTAAACCTCATCAACATCAGGTAAACATGAGTTTTGACCTCTCAGAATTGCCATGCAATAATTCTAACCAACAGAGATATGCTGTAGCTATTAAAAGAGAGAGAATACAAAGTCCAGGGAAGACATCTGACAGAGAAAATGGAGTTCATGTCCTTGATAAATGGTAGGCTATTATCTATATGATGTTGGGTAAGTTACTAATCCACTCTGGAATATAGTTTCTTTTAATATGTAAAATGTACATAAAAAACAGTAGCTACTGATCTTGTAAGGATCAATAATGAGATATATAGCAGGCATTTAAAAAATGTTACTTTCTGCTGCTACTATTTCCCTATGTTCTAGGCCAGTCTAGACCTTTTTTGACTGTGAGGGAACAAGGAACTGGATGTACGTCTGTTCAAAGTAAGGTATGCGTAGTTTATATATCTCAATTCCTCAACTTAGTAAATAAAGCATATATAATAGAAACAAAAAATTCACAAAATAGTATTTACATTATGTGCCATGCACTGTATATTTTCTTTCTTCTGAATTCTAGTTTATTTCATTATGAAGTAAATAGTGTTTGAAAAACGCTCCTCTAGGCCATCTTAAGTGAGCCTCATGCCTACAGTTAGAAGTAATAAAAATACCATGTTTCAGGATGAGAGGGAAACTTTCTATCACCACATTCTCTTCTCTGAGCTTAAGGCTACATTGGATATGAACATCATATGATATCAAATAATTGCTATTAGCGCTGAATCTGGAAGTAGCTTCTTTGGCAGGCAATCCAACAGGTATTAAGTGAAAATAGCAAGACTTGAAAATTCTCTCCAGAACTTAACAGCATGATGAATCAATCTTTAGTAAAATAATGTCTACTGAAAGAACCCTGATATATGAATGATAGTACTAGCAAATTGAAAACCATAAAATATAGCTGTGTGGTATCTAGTAACATCTGAGACCTGTTTTGAGATATTTTATAATCAGTAATTACATCTGAGGACGTAGGTTCCTTCCACACTCTATACAGTCTCATGAAGCATAGCAACATTGTGCATGTAGCCCTGATTACCTAGTGGTTTTATTATGTTCCTTTTTGGAATAAATGTTTAATTTAGGGAAAGATAAACATTTTGAGATCTTGATATATATAGTTTTAAAAACGTCTTCGTTTAGAATATATTACTTTGGGATGTATTCATCTATCTTCTGAAGAGGAGGGTGAAGGGAGATCCTTTGAAAACCTAACGATGTCACGATTATGTCACTCCTTGGCTCCAAACCTTCCTATTTCACTCGCAATAAAAGGCAAAGTCCTAGCATGGCCTACAATTTCTGGCCCCAATCACTTCTCCCCCACCTCACCTCCTCACCTGCACCTCTACCCCTTTACCTGCCCTCGACTCCTACTGCTCTCCAGCCACCTTCTCTCACCCAGCCACTATTTCCCCAACATGCTAGGTTCTGGTCTTTACTCCAGTGTCACCTCAGTGAGGCCTCCCCTAACCACCCTATTTAAAATTGCATCATATTCCTCTCCTTCCTCCAACACACATGCTTTCTAGCCTGTCCTTGCTTTACTTTTCTCCATAGCACTTATCACCACGAAGTGTACTATGTATTTACTATTGTACTTATTGTCTGTCTCCTGTTAGAATGTAAGCACCATAAGGTTAAGGGTATTTGTCAGTTTTTATGTACACTTGAACCCCCAGAGCCTAGAACAGTGTTTGGCACTCAGGAAATAAATATTTTTTGATGAATGAATGAATAAATCGTCGTAACTACTACTGACTGCATAATGGTGTTCAGTTCTTCAAAGTGTTTTTATTTACTCCACAGGTGGAAATTATTTACATGGTTATCAACTCTCTTGATCTTAGATATGCAATATACTGCAAAAAGAATATATATATTTGCTTTTAAAGTTTCTTAATTTCTATTCCTTCAGTTTTGGGGAAGCAAAACCAAAAAGGTGGCAATATTGTGATGTTAATGGCAGTGGTGATGGGGGGGGGGCAGGCGCGAGTGGATTTCTGTTTTTATGGAGGATGACATAAGAAAAAGTCTTACCATAATGCTCATCGAGTCCAAAGTATCCTACCAGTGGCTGCTTGATTCTTGGAGTCCAGACCTAGCCTGGTTTGGTAAACAGCTAAGAAAAAAAAACCCCATAGGATACGTTCTTGAACGTCCTCCTGATGCAACTGTGTTCACAGCTTTCCTGCCAACACCCAAGAAGAGCTTGACGGCCACCAGATTCGCACAACCTCTATTTGGTTCCTAGTCCCTGGGCTCCCCAAAAGAGCGCGGCTGGCTGGGGATCCAGCGTAGAGCCTTGGCCTCCTCACCTGGCGGCGGCCCGGGCCGCACGCCCACGCCGCGCACCTGCACCCCCACGCCGCGCATTCGGGTTGGTCCCAGCCGCGACAGGTGGGGCGCGGCGGAGCGCCACCTACACCGCCAGGAGGCAGCAGGGCCGCGGAGGAGGGTTCCAGCGGCTGCGGCGGCCGCGGCCAGAGCCCCAGAGGAAGGCGGGGAGGCGGGCCGTCCTCCCGCACGGGGGCGCTGCCACCTGCCCAGGGGAGGAGCCAGAGCGCGACCCGGTTTTTTGCGGCTCAGCCTCCCTGGAGACCAGAGAACCTACCCTGACCATGAAGGGTCGCAAAGGCATTGATAACCCGGCTTTCGTCAACTCCAGCCCAGACACCCCGCGCCGTTTCTCTGCATCGCCCTCTTCCGTCGAGGTCTCTGCCTCGCCCGCCGATACCCAGAGAGAGGATTCGCAGCCACACGAGCCTCAGGAGCCCCCAGAGTCAGGGGAGCCACCTCTGCCTGCAGCAACAGCCCCTGGCTCCCGAGAGCGATCCGGCCCAGAGTCGCTGCCGGAGTTTGAGGAGGGTCCCTGCGGGTGGGGGAACATCCAACCCCAGTGTCTCCAGCTCTGCAACACGCCGCAGGGGTTCCTGGTGCACTACTGCCTCTTGGCACTCACGCAAGGTAAGGTCCAGCGCCAACTGGTGAGGGCGTGTGCCGCGCGGAGGGCGAGGAGGGGCGCGGAGAGCCGGGGAGGAGACGGCCGGTGCGCGGGCAGCCAGGTGGTCCACGCGCCCTGCGAGGCAGTCCCGGCTGGGGACTTGCAAGTGCTCGCACCCACGTTAACCAGCTAGGTTAAGACTTCCACATTTTAGCTTCCCCTTTATCGCAAAGCTATTTAATACTTGTCATACAGGCTTTTCTCTTGGGTGCTCTACCTCAGTTTAGCAGATTCGATTCCTCCGAGGAAGATGGAAATTACTGGAGCCTTCCTGTGGGAACGGTTTGCCCCGGGGGAACCCGTTCTTCATGACAAAAGCATGCAGTTAGCTAAACTCCCGATTAAAGGGACATTTTTTTTTACACTGTATCTGGAACGGAAAGATTAATTCATATATTTGCAGGTGAGGTAGGGCGGTTCTTAAAGGAGAAACTTGTTGAATATGTGTAGCGTAGGTTGGATATACGCATTCGTGTTTTCTTAGTATATTTAGTTTGAGTTGGATGCGGGAACAAGTGGAGTCCAGTACGTTAGCAAAGGCTTCAGGCGTTATGGAAGGGCGAGGTCTTTCAAACACTTCAAGAATTATGCGGTATCTGTTTTGTTCAAGGATCTCTTTTACGTTCTCTTGGGAGTTGCTGATAAAGTGCAGGTTTATTTGCAATCTAAGTCTGGTTTGGAAGAGTGAGTGGTAGGGTAGAGAGAGAATGGCTTCTATGAAAGAAAGCATAGTGAAGGTAAAAGCTTGGGCGGTGTTCCATCTAACACGGGATGAAAAAAATGGGAAGTTACACTAACAGGACAAATTGAGGAGGGGTAGGGATTAAGGTGGAGCATCTTGAAGGACATGCTGAAGGTTCCTAGAATTTGATAGTATGTCGATATTTCTTCGTTACTTGAGTCTTACTTTTAAGATATTTTGTAAGAAGACAATCAAGGACTGATGAGAAGAAATGCATCCCAAGAAATATTTGGGGATGGGTTGGACATTGCTCTTTTCTAAGATTAATAGAAGAGGAAATCTAGATATATTCTTCCTGTTCTTATTCCCTCCCGCTCCTGTCTCAGAGGAGCTACGTGTCCCTTGCTTTGCACAAGTTTGGTGCCAAGTATTTATTTGTTGATTGCAAGTCAATTGCAGCTCTTCTGCTAAAGATAGTTGTGTGCTGAAGAGTTAGTTCTCTTTTGACTTTTCTTGTCCTTACCAAAGTTCATCTTCTCTCAGGGTCTTCATCTTAGTTGTCCAAAATCCATGATTGTGAAGCATCTCAGTGTCAAAGGAATGAAAAGTTCAAAGAAGGTGAACACAGTAAAAACTGACTTGCCTTCTGTTTTATGTTAAAACATCTTCTGGGAAAAAAATTTTTTTATAAGATTTTATTGGGGAATTGGGGGAGGAGAACAGCCAGGTTATTGTCCTTCAGTCTTAGTTGTGGCGGGTGCAGCTAGCTCAGCTCCAAGTCCAGTTGCCATCCGGCCTCCCATTGGCAGCTTGCGGCCCCTCAGCTCAAGGTGTGTGTTCAATCTTAGTTGCAGGTGGGCATATCCCACCATGTGATGAAGGAGTGGAACCAGAAACCTTGTTGTTAGGAGCGCTCGCTCTCACCACTGAACCATCCTGCCCCTGTTGGCAGCTCAGCCATAGCGCAGCTCGGCCGCAGCTCCCCGGCCCATGTGGGAATCGAACTGGTGACCCTATTGCTCAGAGCTCACGTTCTTAACCAAATGAGCCATTTGGCCAGCCCTGAAATTTTTATATTATCCAGAATACATAATTTTGTATTTGATAGAAAAGATTTTTTAAAACATTGTTATCAAATGTAATTGGCACTCTTAGAAAAATGTGTCAGGTGTAGCCTGGAGCAACATCTCCCCAGAGGTCCCCCACTTAAGAAGCATAATCTGAGATCAAAGTGACCCAATTAATTCTTGTTTCAGTTTGAGTTTGAATGAGTGAGACCATTATTACCATGTTTCTCAAACATGATCCTTGGGAAGACCATTTCCATGGTTAGTAATAGGTGTTTAATTGGGAAGGGAAAACTACAAAACCTGTCAAGTGAGTTTACTTATCCCAACAGTTTTGAGATAAATAGGATTTCTCTTAGTACTTAACTTTTTAAAGTGCTTCTTATCTTCAAGTATTTACCATAGGCATAGTATGCAGTATTTCATGGAATTTTTTTTTTTAAAGCAGAGTTCTTGGAACTTCTGTAGCATAAAATTCACATTGGAATTCATAGGTTTAAAGTGCTGTACTTCACAACAGTTTGCAAATTTACTTTTTCAGAGATTTGCCATAAAGGCAATGAGTTCTAATGTCTGACTTTTAATCAGTATGACAAGTGTCTTGGAAAGTTGATTTGGAGGATGAGGAAATTTTCATGTTAGGATTTTTAAGACTCCCGTTTTCTTGAAATACATTTCCAGTTATAGTCTTGATAAAGCAAAATTTAAAGAAATTGTGGAACTCTTGGCTCTATTAATGAATGAATGAAAACAATTCATGGTATCGTCTTATGTAAAGGGAATAACTAGTTAAAAGCTCTGTAATTTGATCAAATTTTTTTTTCAATGTAAATAATGTTTAAACTGTAAATTTAATCTATCTGAACAGAATTTTTGTTGTCAGTCAAAACTGAAGTTCCAACTTTTCCTTGTTTGCATTGTATAACTTCATTGTATCAATAGTTATAATAAGCAGATGAGTGTTTTTTTTTGTCAAAGAAAAATGAAGTTAGCTACAATTTAATATATGCTAAGTATAATTTTATCAAACACTTGAAAATTTACAAGTGTTCAATTTAAAAGCAAACTGCTTTATAAGGAACTATATTCGGGTTGCCTATATTTGAAACTTGGTCTTTTAAAATTGGTACGTTTAAAAATAGCAAAAGGGACCAGCAATCAAACTTTAGTACATTGTGTTAATAATCATAATCTATATGGTAAAGTTGTAGTAATGCACATCAATTTCCTTTTATCTCTTTTAGGTGTTGTAGTAAATGGCCTAATAAATATTAGCATTTCCACTATTGAGAAGCGCTATGAAATGAAGAGTTCCCTGACGGGCCTGATATCATCAAGCTATGATATCTCATTCTGTTTGTTGTCTTTATTTGTATCATACATTGGTGAAAGAGGACACAAACCAAGATGGCTTGCATTTGCGTCCTTTTTCATAGGACTGGGAGCACTTGTATTCTCATTGCCAAAATTTTTTAGTGGAAAATACGAATTGGGGTCCCCTTTTGAAGGTAAGTTTCTGTTGTGTTTTTGTTTGTCTGTTTTACTTTAAGAAGCAGCATGAGACTAGGTCATCATCTCTATATTGCAACTCACTTGTCCACGTAAGTAGGGTAAGGGCTTAATTCTCTTCCATGGTTCACTGCTTTGTTGTGATGGGAATTGTGTGAAGCCGGAGATTACAGAGACAGATTGTTCATTATTCATCACTTCACTGGTTCTCCAACATTTTAATCCTCTGATGCTCATTGCCCATGTAACACACAGTCCTTCTTGAAAAGTAACGACCTATTTTCTTTTGCGGTTGTGATCTCACTGGTATTCTGAGATCTGTTGTTTTTCCATTTGTGGTTTTATTTGCTGTGCTTACAGCTCTGTACCTGGACTTGTTGATTCCTGATTTGAGATCAAGAAAGGTGAAACTTATAGGAGAACTGAAGCTTTTCCTAAGAACTGAGGCTGGCTAAGCCACTTATGACTCTCTGGTTTAGAGCCATAGAACTTTGTGAGTTATCTAACATATTGCTCTGGTTAGATGAAGAAACACTATTCTGAGGCTCAAAAAAGAAATTTGATTACTTATTTTTCTACTTCTTTTTCCCCCAAAGAAACATTTTTAATGGGAAAACAATTATGGTAAAGCCAGAGGAACGTGCTAATGAAAGTAGACCTTAGCATTTCTGTTGTCCTTCCTGAGACTTTTAATAGCAAATATAGAATAAAATCAGAGGGGCTACAAAATCAAAAGCTTTGAGGGTCTAGGTAAGTGAAGAAAAGGCTTAGAATAAGAAGAAAGGAGAACTTGGGCCTGCTGCAATGTAGGCATTGTTTTTAAAAAGTTAAGATTGTTATATTTGTGAGTATTGAAATGGAAAATTAATATTAAAGTGTCAAGATTTACCAAGACCAATTTCCCAGCTATAGAATGATAACAGATAGGAAAATATTTTCAATAACAAAGTATATACAGTAATACCTTGGTTTGCAAGCATAGTTCATTTCTGAAACAAACTACTCGTATTGCAAGACATCGCTCGTTTACCAAGTTAAAATGTATTAGAAATGCTTGTCTTGCAGAACACTTGCAAACCAAATTACTCGCAATCCAAGGTTTTACTGTATTATGCAGCATGGTTTTAGGAGTGCACTTATTACAACAGCATACTTCATTTTGGAAATAAAAATAGAATATGCAAGCATGTGGACCAATAGAGGATTTTTTTTTTTAATTGGGGAATTGGGGAATGGGAACAGTGCTGGGGAATTGGGGGAAGGGGAACAGACAAGTTGCTGTCCTTTTGTTCTTCAGTCTAGTTGTGGAGGATGTTGCTTCACTGGCCCAAGTTGGCACCATCATTGAGCTCTTCCTGGGTAAGGCAGATCAGTCGCTGGCTTCTGGACAGCTGTTCACAGCGGCTGCTGCCCACTCACGTTGGCTACTGGCTACACAAGGTAGCCTATGGCAACCCACTGCAGCAGGGGCTGCAGCTTATGCTGTTGCCGGCAACTCACGGCAGCCCAGCTCCGGTTGAGCTGTTGTTCAGCATCTTAGCTGTGGAGGGCAGTGTCACTGGCCCTCATATGTGGGATCCGAACCGGGGGCCTCTGGTGTCCCAAGCCAGCTCTTAACCAACGCGCCACTCGGCCGGCCCAATAGAGGATGCTTTTAAAATGTGGTACAGTTTGGAATGAATGAGATAAAGAGAGTATGCTATCAGTGGAAAGAGCACTTGTTTTGAGTCTAGTACATTATTTAAGATTGATCAAGATTTCAGAAGGCCATGTTCACATAATTTCACCGTGGGTAGTTTCAGGAGCTAGGCTCATTGGCTTTAGTTTAACACCTTTGAAATCTTAACAGTCAGGGAAGATCTAAATTTTAGTTTGTCAGAAAACATAATACTGATTCTATGGTAGTAAAAATGTTATTGTGTTTCTAGCAATTAGGAGTTTAGCTTTGTATTGAATCTAACCCCTCACCCTTGGAGTTGATCAGATGCTCTCTTTGTTTATAGATTTTATAGAGTATGTAAACTTTGATAACACATCTCTGACCCTCTAAAACCTAATCACCTATTCCAGTAAAAAGCCTGGTCTGTCCTCAGCAATCTTCTTTGCTTCATCTCTTGCCATACACATCTTGAGCTGCAACCAATCTGAACAATTTATGTTTCCCAATGGGAAATGGCCGTACATTCAGGTGTGTGTGTTTGTGGCCTGAGCTGAAGCCAAGGAGATTGCTGAAGCCAGAATATATACTTTTTGCACATTATTGGATACTGTGCAATTTTTCACCAAATTCTTATTGATATTTTTTATTATGTTAGGTGAAGTAGATTAGATAGAGGTATTGGCTGATCTGTAGAGTTTTTACTCTAAGACTCATCATTTAAATAATAGCCTATCTGAAACAAATGAAAGCAAAAACTCAGGTTGCCCATATGTTAGTTTGTCATTCATACAATGAATATTTATTGATAGGAACTATACATGTTGCTGAGATAATAGCAGTGAAACATTTTCCTGCCATCAGGATTTTAGGTACTAGTGGGATGAAATACGAAATTAATAACCAAATAAAATAATTGAAGATTGAGGTGAGTGTGTGAAAGGACTGCATATTATGAAGTAATAGTTTACAAAAGGGAAAATGTGGTCAAAGGGAAGGCTATTTTGATAATAACTGGACAATGAGGAGCCAACTTTGGAAGATATTTTCCAGGCTGGAGAAAAACATGATCTAAGGCTTTGGAGCAATAAAGAGCTTGGTAGGATCTCGGGGTTGTCAGTTTTGGCCAGCATGGCAGAATATGGCTCAGGATGCGCTTGGAGAGACAGGTGGAGCCATGAGGTCCTCGGATTTTCCATTAAATGCAATGGGAAGTATGAGAGAGTTTTACACAGGGACGTGCAAGATCTTATTTAGGTTTTAAAATGATCATTTCTGTTGTCCTGAGGTACAAGATTATGGGAGGAAATTGCTCAGGAGGTTTTTCCTATAGTCTAGGTGAGAGATAAATAAAGGTGGTTGAGACTGGGCTGGTAGCAGTAGACTTCTAGAGGAGTGACTGATTTTCAAAGTATTTTAAAGGAACAAGAGATAAGACTTTCTAGTGGGTTGATTGTGAAGGAGAATTGAATGATGACTCCTTGCTAGTAGGCTTGACCAACTGGAGCCATTTACTAGACTATGGGACTAGGTCACACAGAATTGGGAGTGGAAATCAAGAATTCAGGTTTGGACTTAATTATGCACTGCATAGTATATATTCAGTGTTGCACTATATATCTTTGAACACATATGTTTTATGTAAATGTGCCAGTCATTCTTTAGTCTTAATCCCCAGAAGTACAAATACTGGGTTTGAAGGGTTTCTTCAGCCTAATTTTTCATAGATAATGTCACATTGACTTTTAGGAAGGGATGTACTACTGTGTTTCCCCGAAAATAAGAGCTAACTGGAAAATAAGCCCTAGCATGATTTTTCAGGATGTTCGTAATCTAAGTCCTACTCCAAACATAAGCCCCAGTTAAGATCGTCAGCCAGACATGACTGTTTGAATAAATGTAGATTTTTGTACATGAATGAATGAATAAATATAGATTGTTGGAGCCAAAATTAATATAAGACCCAATCTTATTTTCGGAGAAACATGGTAGTTACTCTCCCACAGTCAATATAAGAAATGCTTAGGTGCTATTTTGAATTTATTTTATTATTATTTTTATTTTTTATTATTTTTTTTATTGGGGAATTGGGGGGATGAGAACAGTGCTGGGGAATTGGGGGAAGGGGAACAGACAAGTTGCTGTCGTTTTTGTTCTTCAATCTAGTTGTGGAGGATGTTGCTTCACTGGCCCAAGTTGGCACCATCATTGCGCTCTTCTCTGGCGAGGCAGATCAGTCGCCGGCTTCTGGATGGCCGCTCACTGCGGCTGCTGGCCGCTCACACTGGCTGCTGGCTACATACGGTAGCCCATGGCAACCCACTGCCACAGGGAGTGCAGCCTACGCCGTCGCTGGTGACTCATGGCAGCCCAGCTCCAGGTTGAGCTGTCGTTCAGCATCTTAGCTGTGGAGGGCAGTGTCACTGGCCCTCATATGTGGGATCCGAACCGGGGCCCTCTGGCATCCCAAGCGAGTTCTTAACCATCGCGCCACTCGGCCGGCCCGCTATTTTGAATTTTTACATTCTTTTTTTTTTTTCCTGAAAGTTTCCTTTAATAAAGTACCATTGTGGTGTGTTTGTGTATGTGTGCAGGTATTTACAATATAATCAATATAAAACTCAGGACTGAAATTGCATTATATAGCTAAAAGAACTCAGATATTTAGAAGCATAAGGAATGTTAGAAATCACAAATCCCCCCCTTTTTTAATAAGGTAAAACCTTAGGATGAGGTGAAATGACTTAATGATTACATACGTGGTTAATAGCTAAAACAACTTTTTATATTTTATTTAATGTTTGTTCAAATTTTTATTACTCATACTAGGTTTTTTTTTTACTGTATTGAATAATTTCAATATTTTTATGAATTTAAACCACTTTTCCCCCAATTTCAAATAGCCAGTTATAATGGTTTGTGCTTTCTTTAAAACATAATAACTTTTCGGCTCACGTGGATTAATCCATTTTACAAATATGGGATCCTGTAACCAAAAATCTGAATTATTTGTCCAAGTCTATGCATGTAGAAGAAAACTGGATATTTATGTTTGAAAAGGAAACAAAGAGCTGAAAGCTTCCTGTGAATAAGAAATAAGGAAATGTACAATCTTCTTATGTAACATAACATACATAGCCTAAAGAGAATACCATTAAGAAATTATTTTATTCATTGAAATCATACATGTATTTTGATTTGAAACTGACGTTTAGAGAATTAACATATTCCCTGTGTGCTTTTTTTTGTTGTTGCTTTTGTTTTTGAATTTGAGGGAAATCCAAGTCAGGGCTCAGTTTGGATGAGATTTCTCTGCAAGAGGAGATTATAGTATTATATAGTTGGTAAGTAGAAGAAAATAAAATGTGAAATATGATGAGCATGTATAATTTCCACAGGTGTGAGAATAACACAAAGGAGGTTAGGCATTAGCAACAGGTAGAAACGTGTGTTTGGAAACACATTGAATTTTCTATCCTGTAAAAAATAAATTTAAGTAGGTTTGGGCAACTCTTTTTTTAAGGAAAGCTTTTGAAACATAAAGGTTAGAAGTGATTATCTAACTGCGTGGAGATTAAAATATTTATCAAAGGGACGTTTTGGTGGTTGTTATTGGATCCAAAAATGAAAAAATTAAAATTAAGAGAAATAAATGCTTCTAAGGCTTAAATTTTGCATGTGTTAACCTGAAAATAGAGTACTGCTATAAGACATTTTCAAGTAAATCATATTTGACACTTTTGATATATTTAAACATAACATTAACGTAACAACATATTTTGATATCTTTTAAATATTTAAAAAATGTAATGTTTACCACATTACATTTTGTTTTCATCCTCGCACTTTTAGTTCCTTTTGGATGAGTACTAATTTAATGTTGTTAAGCAAAATAATCTTTTCTCTCTTTGAGAATTTAGGCAGGGGGTCATTAGTCATTAGTAAATACTTAGGAATTGTAGAGAAGTGATTACTGAATCCAATAAAGCTCTTTTTCTTTATTGACCAATATTTGGATAACTTTTCCTAAGTTGTATGATTTTCTTGTTTCTTTTTTTCTATCCCTTTCTCTCAAAAAAAAAAAAAAAGGAGAAAAAGAGTAGCTCTCAACACTTTCCACTTGCTTCAACACTGATTTTTTAATGCTGTAGATTGGTATTTCAAGGAGAGAATTCTGCCCCAAAGGACTTTGGTTATGCAAGATGACTACTTAAAAAAGTTAAACTAGGAAAATAACTAGAGCGGAACTCCAAATTGGATTAATTTTTAGTTACTGTTTGGTCTTTTATCTTGTATTCTTAAGGATTTTTTTTTTTTAATGGAACTCTTGCCTAGTTGGAGAAGACATAGCGCCAAAAATCTTAAGAGTTTTTCAACCACTAATTCAATACAGGATCAGGATGCTTTAATTTTGCATGGCCTTGATAGTTACTTGTTGATAATTACTTCTTCCTTATGGAAATCACTTTTATTTTTCTTATATTTTAATTTTATTGTATCTGAAGTGAATGAAGAGGACAGGTGATTTCTTAGGTTAGAAGATATAATGGCATATCTTAGAAGATATAATTTATGTATAAAATAAATTATTCAAAAAGATTTTTAAATTTAATACACACAATAAAAGAGCTAGAGCTAGTCAGTGCTCCAGATTTAATTATTGCGATTTTTAATATCAGAAACATTTTAGTCTTCCCCAAACTTCCTAGATAATATAAATTACCCTGGAGATCCTGATTCAGTAAGTCTGGAGTAGGACTCAAATTTGTATTTTAAAAAAATTACTCAGGTTACCTTATCAGTCCATTTTGGGAAATACATGTCCAGTTTAGTGTTTAATTATTCTGTAAAATTTCAACTGTGAGCATACAGAGTAATGTTCCTTTTCATTTCAGGACTATTGCTTTATATCTTCCTTTAAAATAGGAGTTGCACAACCATCATGAAATACTAGGTGTCTTTATGTAGCCACTTTTGATGAAATTCATATGACCAAACTTCTGAAAGAGGAAACTCAAAGAGAAAATTAAGTAGGAAAGCAGGTGTCAATGAGATGTTAGCACAAACTCAATTCTTGTCACACTTGTAGTTTTCAGATAGGTAGACTTTAAACAAAAAAATCCATGGCCTTGATCAAGAGAATATTTCTCAATCTTTCCCAAAGTGTGATCTGCAATGCATAGTTTCTGAAGGTATTAAGAGTGTGTTAGTTCAAGTCCCTGTCCAAGCTGAGCTGCTGCTGAGCTGCCAACAGGTGGCAGGATGGCTCAGCTAAAAAAAAAAAAATGTGTTAAAAATGTGTTTTATGACTCAACGAGTTTGAGGAAAAAATGAAAGTTAAAGAGGTGTCTCTATGGCATCACTGAAAAAGTGAATGCATTTTATGAATCTTTAGCCAGGTAAATGATATGTAGCGTTCCGAACTTATTGACCAAGGGACTCCATTGTTATTCTTGTCCCTTTTTACCCTGTTCCACTGCTCACTTTGTGTTTTCTTTTCCAAAGTAGTGTTTTAGTGAACAGGCTTTGGGAAAGTCACTTGGATGCTTTCTTATGTCTCAGTATGTGGTTTTGAGAGGTCTTGTTGAATTTAGAAGCTTCATTATGGCCAGCATGTTGAACAACATGTGATGTGTAGTAGGTGCTCAAGAGATGTTTGCTGAGGTGTCAAATAGATTAATGAATAAATGGATCCCTTCAATGGAGGCATATTAGGTGTCTGATGACTTGTGTTTCCACAGAAGGCAATAAGAGTAGGTAATGGCAGATAAAAGTAGTTTGGGGTTCTCTTCACATCTTCCATAAACTTTGCCTAAAGTATGATGGGGTATTTTCTTTTTTTGGCCACTGAATCAGGAAGAATTGTGTTAAGATATCAGAGGCAAAAACTAGTTGCTATAAATGATCTTGATGGGTAAGATCTGGGATCTGAGAAATTTGCAATGTGAAAAAGGAAGCTAAAATGAGAAGCACATTCAGAAATAGTAGCAAAATGCTTTGATAATTTCCTTTTGGTTTGTGTCTTAATTACTAGCTAAAATATTGATTTCACTATGTATCTACTGTACTTCTAAGGTGGTGCTAAATGTCAGGATTATTTCTTGATGGACTATTGGCAGTGATTATTCCTAGTGATCTTCATGTCTAAAATAAAAGGAAATGCCATGATGGGGCACGCCAGTGCACCACAGGCATTGTTGGGTCTAACCAGATGTAATGTATGTGGGACGTAAAGATTAAGCAATGCCTTTTGTAGCTTCCTCAGAAAGGTTGGTAAAAATGTGGTTTGTGGCAAGAAATAAATGAGGAAATTCGATTTTCTTAGTCACTGTTCTTAAAAGCACACAAATTAGCCAGTGTGTGTTTTAATGTATCTTTTATTTAATTTTAATGCTATGAAGCTCATTACATTGAGTGAAAGCATGCAGTAGAATAGCAGGGATATTAGGGTCAGGAAAACCGAGTTTACATTTTTGCTCCAGCACTGTCTAATAGCATTATATGATGCTGGACAAGTTTCTTCAACTCCAAATCATGATGATGATAACTGCCACCTCATAGGAAATTTTACACAAGCAATGCTAAGGCAGTGCCTGGTGTTTGGTAAGTGCTCCTTAACTAGTAGCAGTGAATAATGATGTTTATGATAATTAAATAACAGCTATATTGATGTAAAAACACACTGCCTTTCTTGGTTTAGTTATTGGCAATGGTAGTTACAAAATAGCATGAACGATGAAAAATCTTTCAATATGGTACATGCTTTTTTTGTAGGTGCCACTTGATATTGACACATCCCCAGAGTTTGACTAAACGCTTTTAAAGTAATATATTAGAAAGGGTTTTAATTAGATATGTCCCCTGGATTCTATTCTTATGAGATAAGAAAATAAATTTATTTGGTGTAGCTCAGATTAATTGCATCCACTCAAAATATCATGTTGAAATATTGCTTTTATATTATTTATGCTTTTATATTATTTTATTTTATAGGTAATCTAGTTAACCCTCCTTTGTTGTGTCTTTATTAATACATTTTATTTCATCTGGTTACAGAAGTTCTATTGGTCATTGTAGACAATTTGTATAATACTAAGTGGAAAGAGAAAAAACCCAATTTATTATTATTCTTTTCTCAAGGAGAAAAACTTTGGAATTATCTTAATACTGTGACTTTATTTTATAGAGTTAGTATCATATTTTGCATAGTTTGCAGCCTGGGAGCATTCTTGTTCTTGCATAGCATTCCATTTCATATTTTAACCTTTCTCATAGTTGAATATTTACATTTAAAAAGTTTTCTATTACAAATCACCTCATTTTTATGTTTAAAGATTTACTATATTTTGGTAATTATATAATATTTAACATTTTGGAATTGGTTTTTTTCATTTAGAATAATTCTCTGAAGACTCACCAGGGTTAGGTGTTTATCAATCGTTCATTCCTTTCTATTGATAATTAGTAAGTATTTTTATGGTATGGATGTACCACAGTTTGTTTAACCATTCAACTGTTAAGGAACATCTGAGTTGATGCAGTATTTTGGCTATTAATAATAAAGTTATGAACATAAATTTTTTGTGTGAACATAGTTTTCATTTTTCTGGGATAGTCTCTCAGGAATAAAACTGCTGGGTCATATGATAGTTCTACATTTAGGTTTTTGAAAAACTATTAAACTGTTTTCCAGAGTGACTATACCATTTAAATTCCCATTGGCAGTGTGTGAGTGATCCAGTGTATCTGCGTCCTTTCCAGCATTTGGTGTTCTCATTATTTTTCATTTTAGCCAGTCTAATAGGTTGCAGTGAAATCTCATTGTGGTTGTAATTTGCATTTCACTAATGGCTAGTGATGTTGAGAATCTTTGCATATGCTCAGTTGCCATCTGTTTATCCTCCTTGGTGTAGTATCTGTTTATGTTTTTTTGCCCATTTTCTAACTGGATTGTTTATGTTTTTGCTGTTAAGTTTTGAGAGTTACTGATGTATTCTAAGTACTAGATTTTCCCCCCAAGTGTAGAGCTTTTAATTAATTTGTTTTTTGTTAAAGTATAGTTGACATACAATATTATATTAGTTTTGGGTGTATAACATAGTGAGTCTACATTTATTTACCTTAGGAGGTGATCGACATTGTATGTCTAGTAACCACCTGTCACCATACAAAAAGTATTTAGGATATTATTGACTGTATTCCCTGTGCTGTACGTTACATCCCCTCAACTTATTTATTTTATAACTGTAAGTTTGTACTTCTTATTCCCCTTCATTTTTTTCACACAACCCCCACCCTTCACACGGCCATCAGTTCTCTGTGTATGAATTTGTTTCTGTTTTGTTTGTCTAGATTCCACATATAAGTGATATAATAAGGTATTTGTCTTTATCTGTCTGACTTATTTCACTTAGCATAACACCCTGTAGGTTCATCCATATTGCTGCAAATGGAAAGAGTTCATTTTTTTTAATTGCTGAATAATATTCTAATATTCCATTTGTGTCTCTCTGTGTGTGTGTGTGTGTGTGTGTGTGTACATATAGATACATAGGTATCTATATCTATATAGACATATAGATATAGATATCACATCTTCTTTATCCATTCATTCATAAATGGACACCTAGGTATGTCTTGGCTATTGTAAATAATGCTGCAATGAACATAGAGGTGCATATATTTTTTCAAGTTAGTGTTTTAGTTTTCTTTGGACAAATACCCAGAAATGGAATTGCGAGGTCATATGGTAGTTCTGTTTTGAATTTTTTGAGGAACCTTCATACTGTTTTCCATAGTGGCTGCACCATTTTATACTCCTACTGACAGTGCACAAGGGTTCCCATTTCTCCACATCTAGTTATTTGTTGATTTATTGATGATAGCCATTCTAAGGGGTGTGAGATGACATCTCATTGTGGTTTTGATTTGCATTTCCCTGATTATTAATGATGTTGAGCATCTTTTCATACGTCTATTGGCCATCTGTAGATCTTTGCATAAATATCTGTTTAGGTCATCTACCCATTTTTTAACATATTGTTTTTTTGATGTTGAATTGTATGAGTTATTTATTTATTAATCCCTTATCAGATATGTCATTTGCGAATATCTCTTCCCATTCAGTGGGTTGTCTCTTTGTTTTGTTGATTGTTTCCTTCATTGTGCAAAAGCTTTTTAGTTTGATGTAGTGCCATTTATTTATTTTTGCTTTTGTTGCCCTTGCCTGAGGAATCATATCCAAAAAAAATATCGCTAAGACTGATATAAAGATTTTACTGCCTACGTTTTCTTCTAAGAGTTTTATGGTTTCTCTGTCACAAATCAGCCTTATGGTGTTTCCCTTGTATGCGACCACTCATTTTCTCTTGCTGCCTTCAAGATTCTCTTTTTATCTTTAACTTTTGCCATTTTAATTACAATATGTCTTGGTGTGGATCTCTGGGTTCATGTTGTTTGGAATTCTCTGTGCTTCCTGGACCTGGATGTGGTTTTTCTTTCCCAGGTGAGGAAAGCTTTTTGCCATTATTTCTTCAAATAAGTGTCCTGCCCATTTTTCTCTCTCTCCTCCTTTTGGGAATCCTATAATGTGAATGCTAGTGTGCTTGGTATTACCCTAGAGATCCCTTAAACTATCCTCATTTTTAAAAAAATTCTCTTTTCTTTTTGCTGTTTTGATTGAGTGATTTCTACTATTCTGTCTTCCAGGTGGCTAATCTGTTCTTCTGTATTACCTAATTTGCTGTTGACTCCCTTTAGTATATTTTTCATTTCAGTTATTATCTTCATTAGCTCTGATTCTTTGTTATATTTTCTAGCTCTTTGTTGAAGTTCTTGCTGAGTTCCTCTATGCTTCTCCTAAGTTCGGTGAGCATCCTTATGACCACAACTTTGTATTATTTATGAGAGAAATTACTGATTTTTGTTTCATTAGGGATTTTGCTTGTTCCTTCGTTTGTAACATGTTTGTCTTCTCATTTTGTTTGACTTTCTGCATCTGTTGTTATGAATTAGATGAAATGGCTTTCTCTCCCAATCTTGTAGCCTTGTGTAGGAGTGACTTCTGTGTAGACTGCTTGTGCCTGGTACTTGCTGGTGTTTGCTTGGGAACCCCTTGGGGGCTGTTGAGCTGGCTGGCTGGGTGGTGTTGGCTGCTGCAGCCTGAGGTGCTGGGCTGAGGGAGGACGGTTGGTAACTACTGGATCTTTATCAGATAAGTGGTTTGCAACTATTTTCATCCAGTCAGTAGCTTGTCTTTTTACAATCCTCTTTAACAGGATTTTTTACATAGCAACATTTTCTTAATTGGATGATGTTCAATTTATCAATTTTTTCTTTTTTGGATAATGCTTTTTTGGTCAAGTCTTAAGAATTCTTTGCCTAGGCTTAATCCCAAAGATTTTTTTTTTTCAAAAAAGTTCTATAGTTTTCCATTTTACATTTAAGTCTGTGATACATTTTTGAGTTAATTTGACTCTCTTTATATCTCCAATTAGAATTCTCTGTTTCCTTTTTTTAATAACCTACATATATAAAAAATGTATTTGTCACAATAATTATTACTATTTGTAAAGGGGAAAATACACAGGAGTCACTGTTTAAAGCAGTCCTGAAATCCCACTGGGAAAATGGTATGCTTGTTCTTCAGCTAAACCCTATTTCTGCTTCTTGAGAGGGGCTTCATAGTTCATTGCTCTTTGTGGATCCCTTTTTATCATCTTTGACTACATTTGAAGAGGGCAGATGGAGATTGTACTCCTTGGATGCTTAGAAGCTATATCAGTCTGTTCTTGCCTATAGATATTGGGGAACTAAGGGTCACTTTAATACTCATTCAGTCATAATCCTCCTTAGAAGAGGTGAATGGTTCATTTGATAATGCAACTGTTTGAAAAACTAGTTTATCTAATTGATTCAGGTATATGTGCAAATAACCACACTCTTTCTTAACCTCATGCCTCTCTCTGGACTTAATTAAGTATATCAGACTAATGGGAGAGTCATACTCTTAAGGTACTTTTCACAGTCTGTTTTAATTGTTCTTTGTTCCTCAAAAGCCTTTTGACTTTTATCTTTCATAGGATTTAGTTGAGAAGCTGTTGCCTCTTTTAACTCTAAAGTTCTAGTCTTTCTAATCCCTTTCATTCCACCCAGAATATTTGGCAAAGATCCACTGACCACCAAAAATGACATTACTGTCAGTTACTTTGGTTAGTGGAAAGGATCAGAAACGCAATGTCCTATAAAATTTTGAAGGATGTTAAAATACATTACTTAAAAAAGGAATTAAGCACACAAGCTATACCCTTGTTCACTACGTTATCTAGCATATAGTAGACAGAAAATACTTGTTGGGGGGGGGCATCCTGTAATGCGCAGGAGAGTACCCCATAACAAAGAAGGAGGAGTGTATAAAGGAACTATTGCAGAAAGTTGAGGAATTAGCAAAGTTAAAGGATTTCTTTATTGAAATATTATTGAATTGTTCATGGGGTCTCTACTAATAATATGTGGAAATATTTATTTCTTGAAAAAAATGGATAAATTATCTATAGCCATGCCATTTTCCTTTTGTAAATTTCATTTTTGTTAGCTCCATATGTTATAAATATAGTCATTTTTTTTCAGTTTCAATTCCCATAATAAAAGTAATTAATAAGTCTGTAATAAAAAGTATTTAACCTTTAGTCTGAATTTTTTTTATCAATACAGTATATAAGAAGCAGACATAATATCTAACAGTGTAAAGTATTGGCCCTTTTTTCTTTGCTAAATATGCCATTTTCCAGGATATATTTTTGTGACAGAATTCTAGTTACCTCAAACTAAAGTATGTTTTCTGGTTTTAATGTAGCATTTACATTTCACTTGTTATATTGCTTAGTCTATGGTTTCTATCCATTCTTTTTTATATTAATCTGTTATAGTCTGAAATTTTCAATTGTTTTTTTAATTTCTTCCTAATTTCCTTTTTATTTTTGTTACTATAATAGAGTATATAAACTTGGTATTGGTCAGGTTTTAATTTTTATAATATCAATTATCACTGTTACTACATCAGACTGAATTTTGGGGAGAGTACAGGAGTCATAATTTGTTATCTTTTTTCGGTAACTAAAATGGCTGGTTCATATTAACTACTCTGTAAATGTTTAAGAAATTGAATTAACACCCAGGGCTTTTTGTTATGAAATCTAATTTAATCTTGTATTTTTATAGTAACCCTTGCTTTTCACAAATTCAAAAAACCGCAAACAACCTATAGGCTATACACTATATTGGATAGTCTTTATTTGCCCATCCAGATCCTGGGGAGATAGAAACTAAGTGGCTATGCTAACCTTCAGAGGCAATGTTGGCTCAATTACCCAACCAAGCTACAGAGACTGAGTTGACATATATAAGTGGAAAAATTCTAAGTCTCATGGGCAGAAGCCCTATTTGAATCAATATGGTGGGGCTTCACAAACCTTTAGCCAATTCTGGCCCTAAGTGAGTTCACGGATCCAGAGCTCATTATTGATAGGGAGGCTAGAACTCTTTGAAGAACTTTGTAACATGACCAGGAATATATAATGTTTCTCTTCCCCTAAATCCACCCTGACACTTTTATCCTGAGTGTTGAAGGGAAAGGGTAGTATTCTGACTCACTGGAGGGGATTAGATAGTGTCTCTGAGCTGATCTGATTGCTGGAGTTCTAGAATATCGCCAGGGTCCCCTGGTAAAATGAGGACTTAAGGATTTCCAATAGTAAGGGTGGCCCGATGCTACTCTGTCTCACACTGGGTCCATCCTACAGTTATTTCCCTAGTCTTAGGATGTAGAAAGGATATAGATATATTGGTCACCTGACCTGTGGATTAAAAGATGTTATTGTGGGATGAGCTAAGTAGAAACTCCTGAATGAGATAGTAAACCAGAAACAACATTATAACCATAAGGGAATTATGCAGCGTAATGACACCATCAAAGATTTGAAAGATATAGGGGTGGTGATTCCTACCATATTCTTTCTCTCTCTCTCTCTCTCTCTCTCTCTCTCTCTCTCTCTCTCGCTCGCTCGCTCTCGCTCTCGCTCTATCTCTATCTCTATCTCTATCTCTCATGTATTTGGAGAAAATGCAGGATAAAGTCATGGAAAATAACTTTAAATCATTGTAAACACAATCAGGTGGTGATACTAATTACAACCCTGATTCCAGTATCTGATTTGGTGTCTCTTCTGGAGCAAATCAGCATAGACCTGACACCTCACATGTAGTTGATCTAGCACATGTTTTCTTTCATTTCTCAATTCCATAGATAGTTGGTTTGCTTTTTTTGTGGAGGAACAAGAATACACCATCACTCTCTTATCTCAGCATTACACACATCATCTTGCTCATTGTCATAATACGGTATGGAGCAGTGGTTCTCAACTGGGCCAGTTTTTCATTTCTAGGTACATTTTTTATTGTTATGATGTGGGTGGAGTTACCACTGTCATCTAGTGGGTAGAGCCCAAGGACACTCGTGAACATCCTACAAGGCACAGGAGAGCCCTCCACAACAAAGAATTGTCTGACCCCAAATGTCAGTAGTGCCAAGGTTGTGAAACTGATCTGGAGGTATCATGATCATCCTACTATCTACAGAACATCATGCTGGGCTTTACATTGATGCTTTTAAGCTAATTGGACTTGGTGAGTTGAAGTATTTTAGATGCTTAGTAAAGCACATGCATGCCAGAGGATAGGAGATAAACTGCAGAAACATTAAGGGGTGTACCACAGCAGTTAAATATTTTGGGGTCCAGTGACCTGGTCCGTATCAGAATATCCACTTTGCACCATGCACACTCTGCCGTTGCACAGGGTGTGGTGTACCTTTTGGGATTTGGGAGACATCACCTACCTCATCTGTATACCTTACTGCAAAACATTTACTAGGTAATGCTGCCGAATTTGAATGGGAATAGAGACAAGATAAAGTTACTGCTGCAGACACGGGTAGTATTTATGGCAGACAGGGAGGATGTAGGAAGCCTCTGGAAAGTCTCCATAGGGAAATTATAGTGAGGACCCCTAGGTTTTTACAGTAAGAACACACTTCCTTCTGCCTACACCATTCTCCATTTGAAAAGCACCTCTTGGTTTGCACCTCAATGCTGGTTTGCTACTCAGCATACACATGATTATATTACACCATGCGACCTGAACTCCCATTGTAAAGTATGTGTTACCTACTGTAACAAATCATAAAATTGGACATGTGAAGTAGCATTGAAGATACAAGAAGGTTTGGAAGGCACAAGTAACTATATAGGCAGGCATCTCAGATGACTGTCCTACTTAATTTTCTTGCCCTGCACTTCCCTCTTTTCAAATGCAGAAAGGTTATCATTCTAGGCAGAAGTTAGCATGGCCTTACTACAAAAACCTAGGTATCCTCATGATAAGGACCTCACAGAGTTCCCTGTGGCTGCCTAACACAGGAGGAAGTATAACCTGGTTTACAGAGGGTTTGCCAGGTATGCTGGCACCTAGCAAAAGTGGACAGCTCTCAAATAACAGCCGTAATCAGGCATGAGCTGAGATACAGATTTATATTGACTCATGAGCAACACTAATAGATAAGAACTAGGGAGTGCCCATGGACAAGTGCCTCTTGCTACTGTACCTAAAAATCTATTTATGGAATTTTTGCTTCCTGCCTTGGTCTTGTTGAGTCCTAGTCCCCAAAGGATGAATGCTTCCATCAGGCAACACAATTGTTATTCCCTTAAAGTCAAAGCTGAGACTGTTCCCTAATCAGTTTTGATCTCTTCATACAAAATAATCAACAGAAAGAGAACATAGTCACTGAACTGGCAGAAATGATAGATCCTAGTGAACAAGGATCTATGCCGTAACAAAAAACATGTATTTTGGACAGAGTTCATTTGGGTGCCTCTTCACCCCCTCCCCCCGCAAACACACACCCAATAGTACTTGTTGAAAGGGAAACTGCAGCAACCCGATAGATAGAACAGCTGCAGACTTGTAAAGACTATGTAAACTCCCAGATGAACTGGAGTACAGGCAGGAAGTGAAGGGAACATGACCTGGATGGTAGGAAAATAAGCAATGATAGTCAGCTCAGGCTTTCTGACTGGCAGCAGCAGAAGAACTCCAGAGCTTGTTAATTGTCCAACTGCTCTTGTTTTCCTCTTCCACTTACCTGAAGCCCACTGGTAGTGGCTATCATTTCAGTGTTGGTTTCAGGTGAGAGAAGAACTGTATTAACGTTACCCAAGGATGATATTTTGCTGATAGGTTTTTGTGGATTTTCTTGTGTTGGGGATGTGTTTTTTATCGGGCCAAAGTTAAAAGTGGATGCAAAGGTACCAAAGGGGGAAAAAAAAACACCCCAAAAAACAACAGTGCTGGATATTGCCTGTCCCACCAGATCCGTCCTTCACTATTTATCACCCCGTTTTATCACCCCACAGAAGCCCCATGGACTATATCACTCTGGTATGTTTGTCTCCTGGGTTCTAATTGGGTTCAGCCAAAGGGTCCCGCATGTTGGGAAGAAAGAGGTTGTGGTGCTTATTTTCTAGGTGTGCTCCCCACTAGACATGTTGCAAAAGGTGCTGTAAGGCCATAGCTCTCAGAAGATGCCCCCTACGGCCACAGCTCTTGCAGCGTTTCAATGACTGCCTCGTGGTAGTAGCCTTCACTGTTTGTTCCCTTAACTTTGCCTTTATTGAATCCACCCCATAAAACAACCTACATTCATAAAAAAAAAAATGTTAAACTCGATGCAGTTAATTCTTTTGTCTGTATCCTCCTGCATCCTTAACCAATCCATAAAAATACCCATACAGATTCTAACTTTGGTCTTTTAAAAAATAAAGTTCCTCCTTACAAATGACTGCTGTTCTGAAATGAAATTGTACTAATATATTTTAAGAAGTTGGGAACCTTTTATTTATTTATTTTTTTCTATATTGGAACAGTTTAAATACCACACAAGGATTGATAGTTTTGGATTGAGCTTTAATATAAGTTCTCCAGGAAAAACCATTTCAGATAGGTTAATTTTAGGGGTAGCCTTTAGTTTATTCCAGAATCATAGCTTCATTCAAATTTTATATCATTTATCATCAATATTTTTATTTTAAAATATTTTTGCATTTCTTGGCATAAGATTGTACATAGAATTTTCTAATGTTTCAAAAAATTTTTATGTATTTGTGATCATTCCTGTTATAGACATGGTATTGGATTCTGTTTTTCTTATTTTTTAATATATTAATGGCCAGTTAGGTCAGGAGTTTGTATTTTAGAGAAGATAAGGAGATTGACTGTTAGATCTTATGTCAAGTTTTTATCTCTTTTTTATCTTGATAGTCAGAAAACCTTATAGAAATGATTTGAATTCACATCCCAAGTTATTTAAGTAACCAATTGATTTTACTTTATGTCACAATTAACTTTGAGATGAATCCGTTAAAAGCTTAGGCTTCTAAGTCTTAGAGATTTTGTGGAACTTAATCAAATTCTGGCTTTACTCATCTGTGAAATGAGGAAAGTAATCATATTGCCTTCATAGACTGTTTCTGGGGATTAGATAAAATAATGCATATCAGTGAAGGACCATGCATAAGTAAATATTACTGTTATTAGTGCTATTAATATACATGAGGTTGAGTAATAAGTAAAGCATGATAAACAAGAACCCAGTGAATCACACAGTCAGTTAAAACTTCAGGGCGTATAGTCACTGAAAGAAGAAAGAATTTCCTTTGGGCAATTCAGGGGAGAACTTTTAACAAAAAGTGGAATTTGAGCTGGGCTTCAACAATGGGTACAAATTCAGTAGGAAAAGCATATGGTGTGTCCATTATAGGCAAGGAATATAATATTGAAGGATTTTTATGTTTTAAACTTGATTACTAGACAATGGATGTTATAAACCAATATTGGAAAATCAGTTAGAGAAGTTGGTTCTGTGAGAAAGAGGGTAAGTATATTTGAGAGATCTGAGGTAGAAATTTGGCATTAGACAATGTAGCTCTAGAGCCTAAGAGATATTGGAAATTCAAAATTGAGACTTGGAGTCATCTTCACAGTTTCTATATTCATGACAGTAGATGCTCATTCTAAAAGAGAGCGCTAGTAAGACAGAAGGTGAAAGACAAAATCCTATATCTTGACAATAGGAATCATTAAATGATCATTGATAACACTAACCCTCTGAGATTTAAGTCTATCTACACAAGCGTTAAATTTTGAAAAATTTAATTACCTAGGGTTGTTTTGTTTTACTTCACACCTGGATCAGATTATTGGGTTATGTTGCAAAATCTGACAATGCATAATATGATTTTGGGCTTCAGTTTCTTCATTCGTAAAATGATTGCAGAAAGTCGTAAAGATTTGGTTTGAAAATGTATGGGAAAGCTTTGAGTATTGAGAAGCACCATAAGGTCTAACAACAACAACAACAATATATATATATATTCCTCCTGAACAATACAATGTGAATAAAATGGATATATTTCATTGTAGTTAAAGGACAATGTGTTATTTTTCAGAGAGTGCCATTTGCATTTGTAACTTCATTGTTTTTCCTTTGTACATGCCTAATTTGATCATTGCCTTCTTTGGAATTTCTTATCCCATTCTTATATTACTTAAGTACTCAATAGCTTCTGTCCACCTGAGTATTCTGAAGTCATTTAGAAGTGCTTGTGACAGTTGATAGGCAATGCCCTGCTGGTATTCTCTACAAAGAACATTCTCATGGGCCGGCCGAGTGGCACGTTGGTTAAGAGCTGGCTTGGGATGCCAGAGGGCCCCGGTTCGGATCCCACATATGAGGGCAGTGACACTGCCCTCTACAGCTAAGATGCTGAACAACAGCTCAACCTGGAGCTGGGCTGCCTTGAGTTGGCGGCGACGGCAGGTGGGTTGCCAAGGGCTACTGTGTGTAGCCAGCAGCCGCTGTGAGTGGCCGTCCAGAAGCCGGAGACTGATCTGCCTCACCCAGGAAGAGCGCAATGATGGTGCCAACTCGGGACAGTGAAGCAACGTCCTCTACAACTAGATTGAAGAACAAAAGGACAGCAACTTGTCTGTTTCCCTTCCCCCAATTCCCCAATAAAAATCTTAAAAAAAAGAACATTCTCAATAGTCCATATGTCTATGCAACTCAGAGTGTCTCTTCAAAGTCCAGTCTAAGGCGTGTCTTTGTGAAGACTATTCATGTCATGTTTCCCTGGCACCAGTTATGCAGATTTGAAGTAGATAGATTTATATACCTTATTTTTAAATTTTAGGGACATTTTCTTAAATTATATCCTTGAGCATTTTATTCCATGATGTTAGGTTTTTTCCCTCAGGTACTTCAATTATGTGTACATATGATTTCCTTTGGCCACTATATATATTTCCTATACTATATATATAGTATTTCTTCTTTTTTTTCTTTAGCATTCATTATGTTCACTTTTCTCACTTCTATACTATATGCCTGTTATTATGTTTTTTAATCTGTTCACCATTGTGTCACTTGCAATTTTATCTTTATTAATTTGGTCTTCATTTTTCCCTTTTACTTCTTTCCTGGATTCTGCTAGCACATGTTTCACCTCTTTCTCTCACCATTTCTTTTCTACGTTATTTCATTTCTGCTTTGCTGTCTTCCCCTATACATAATTGCTTTGTGTTCATACTTTTCATCTGCTCCATGAAATTTTCTTTTGTGGTCAGTGTCCTAAGCTTAATTTAATAAAAGTGTGCTGTTCTTTCTTACAGCATCTTTGTGTGGATGCTGTGATAGCTCCTTTTGAAAATCACTTTATTGACTCAGTCAGGTTTCCATAGGAGCTGAGTGATCAGGCTAGTATCCCAGGCAGATTGGTTGCACAAGCAAAGGCTCTCTCATCTTTTCAGTTCCTGCAAAGGTGTCCTGAATTGTCTGTGGGGTTCCTTGTGCAAGCCTCTTCCCACCTCCCCTTTCAATTTTTATGGATGACAGAATTTGAAGAGGTCCCTGCTGCCACCCGCCTCATCTCCGGTTCCTACATCAGTTGCAGGCAAGGGAAAACTGGACTTGGGACTGTTGCTCCTCACCTTCAGCAAGAGGATTTTTCGTGCTTTCTCTGCCACCAGCTGCCTTTAGGCTTGGACAGTAGGGTCCTGCCCTGAGCCCTGTGCATACAGGGACCCACATCAGACACTAAAACTCAAAGATATATATATATTTTTTTTGTTCTCTAAAGTTTTGCAAGAAAGGCTTTTGAAAGATTGGTAACAGGATAGGTGAGCAGAGAGAGGTTATAGGAGAGGGATATAGGGATGAACTACTCTCTTCAGACTAGAAGAAGCTGTTTAAATATGGGAATGGTCAAGTTTAAACAAAAGCAACAACGCTTTTTCCTTCAGAGCAGTGGCTAGGAAATGGGAAGTAGAACCAGGGGAGAAAAATTACTTCCTGGGAAGGGGGAAAGAGAGGCTGCTTTTGATTAAACTTAGCCTCCTCAAAGTAACTGATGCAGGTAATTAGGCAGACCTGGTTCCCAGAAAACTATGCTGCTTCTCAAAAGGCCAGGGAACCTCCTGGAAATACTGTCAGAAAAATGGCTGGGGGCACGGAGTCCCATCACAGATTGTTGCATCCTATCCTAGCCCTGGCAGCAGGATGGACCCAGAGGAAAACATAGTCCGTTTTAAATTCCAGGTTTTTAAGGTAATGCCTGGAGAGGAGCAGGCTGCCAATCTCTGGGCAGGGTAAGGATTGATACTTCTAAACATTCTGGTATGTTATTCTGGATTTTACTTTGCCCTTTGCCCTTAGTTCCTGCACATGTTAGTAGGTAGGACTGGACACAGGTTTTTCCATTAAGTGAAAATCTAAGCCTTAATTTTATTAGCAACTCTCCATGTTCATAAACAACATAGGAGCTCCCTCTTGTGGTGTATTCTCAAATCACATGCTTTTAAATTAGTGTTGAAAGGATTTTGTCAGATTTTTTTTTTGCCTTTTCACTCTTTTTTAAAGGATTTTACTTTTATTAGTTTTAGGTGTACAAAACAACATAGTGATTAGACATTTATATACCTCACAAAGAGAAATTTTTGTATGTTCCATTAGAAGTTGAAATTCTAGGTTCACAAGTTTCCTCAATTAATAATATCACAGAATTCTCAAGTAAATCTAGCTCTTTTATAAAGCTATTTTTAACAGATGCAATTTAATAAATTATTTAATATTACTTAGGATGAATGGTCTTCTTCAATTCCCCATGGCATCTCTGAAATATACTCTCTAGTAGTTTTTTTTTTTCCTAGAAAAGGTTAACTCCATGACATTTTAAATATGTTTAAATATTTGTCTTCTGACTGTATGTTTAAATGGCAGTTGGAGCGTAAAATTTGTGAGTCACATTATCTTTCACTGGTTACTTTTTGTCATTCTTTTACTGTCTTTATGGGATAGATGTTGCTGCAGAGAAGTCTGATGCCAGCTAAGTGTTTTTCATTTCTTTCTGCATAATGTGACTATTTTTTGTTTCCTGACTGTTCAAAGAAGTAACTTTACAAGGGAATATCTTTAGAGTTTAGAGTCCTGTAACACATTTTTCTGGGATGCTCTATGCATTTTAAAATTGTAGCTCTGTCTTCATTTACTTCAGGAAGGTTTCCTAAGTTTTACTTTTGAATATATATGTATTTTTTTCTATTTTGATTGATTATACACATGTTTGATTTCCTTTGGATATCACTTCTCAAATTTTCTCTCTAATCTTTTCAGTCTTAGTTTTTGTTCATTTAATTGCATTCATATTTCTGAAGACTGTTTTGTCTGTCCTTGTAATTCTCATGGGCTCTAGTCTCTCCATTCCACCATGACTTTTATTTCTGTGGTAGTTTCTTTTTTATTTCATGTCTTTCCTGAGTTCTTTCAGCCTATTTTTTCCCTTCTCTAATCTCACCACATTTATGAGCTTATAAAATCCCTGTTTTACAACTTTCGATTTTAAGAAACAATTGTTTTCCTTACTTTTTTTTAAAGTTTGGCAATGTAGTAATTTTTTTTTTAAGATTTTTATTGTGGAATTGGGGGATGAGAACAGTGCTGGGGAATTGGAGGAAGAGGAACAGACAAGTTGCTGTCCTTTTGTTCTTCAATCTAGTTGTGGAAGATGTTGCTTCACTGGCTCATGTTGGTATTGTGATCATTGCGTTCTTCCTGGCTTAGGCAGTTGCTCACCGGCCACTGGATGGCTGCTCAATGCAGCTCACGGCAGCTCACGCCGGCTCTCGGTTACTCACGCTGGCTGTTGGCCACTCTCGGTAGTTTACTGCAGCAGGGGCTGTAGCCTACACCATCGCCTGCGACTCATGGCAGCCTAGCTCCAGGTTGAGCTGTTGTTCACCATCTTAGCTGTAGAGGGCAGTGTCACTGGTCCTCATGTGGGATCCGAACCGGAGCCCTGCTGCTCAGAGCTGGCACCCCAAGCCAACCGTTAACCAATGAGCCACTTGGCCAGCCTGACCTTGGCAGTTCTTTAAGGCGTGCTGGTCAGATGTTTTGTAGAATGTCCCTTAATTGGGATTTGTCTGATGTTTTTCCTATGGTTGGACTGGGGTTATGAGTTTTCTGTAGGAGGACCACACAGGCAAAATGCCATTTTCATTACATGAGCTCAAGAGTATACGTTATCAACATCATTTATCTTGATGACGACCTTGACCACCTGGCTGAGGTAGTGTTTTTCAGGTTAATCCAGTGTGAAGCCACTCTTTTTGTTCCCACTTTCCATATTATACTCTTTGGAAAAAAGTCACTATGGGTACCCACACTTTAGAAGTGGGGTGTTATGCTCCAGCTCTTTGAGGGTAGAGTATCTACATAAATTAGTGGAAATTATTCTGTATGAGAGATTTGTCTTTTTTTATTCATTCAATTATTTTTCAATGTATTGGATAGATATATATTTTATACTTTGGCTTATGATCCAATGATAATTTATTTTCTTGCTCAAATTGTTCCATCTTTGGCTACCAGTCCCTTCAGTTGGCTCCTGTGTACCTTTGATACACCTCCATAATTGGGTTTTTTGTTTGTTTTGATCAATTCCTTACTTTCTGGCAGTATGAAATGACTCAGGCTCATCCTGTATATTTCCTGCCCCAGTCCTAGAATCAACCATTTCTCCAAGAGGCCTTTGAATTAGAGAATGGGAAATTACTTTATTATCTAGAATACAGTGATTATGTGCAGTTCCTTTTGCCTGCAGTCTTGCAGACTCCACTCATTTCCAAAGTTACTTATATCTGCTCCCTTACTGCCATGTCTTTAGTATTTTGTATTCCAATTTGTATTCTAATTTGTATTCCAATTAGATCCTTTTGTCATGTTCTGCATTTAATCCTGGAATCTTGTGACCTCTTAAGTGATTTTTACAAAAATTGTATACATTCAATTTCACTCTTTGTACTGTAAAATTCAACGGATTTGGACAAATGCATAGTGCTATGTATCCACAATTAAACTATCATATAAAATAGTTTCATATGTCATATTACTAATTATTAAATATAAATTGTGGGCTAGGTAAATAAATCATAGGATGTTTATTCTGTGGAATAATATAATAACGCCAACAAAGAAATTTAAGTACAGCTTCAAGTTCCAACATCAAAGATGTCCAGAATATTATAAGTGAAAACTGGAAGCTGTTGAATATAAGAATAGTATGTTTCGTATGAGCATACTTGCGTAAAAAATGTAAATGGATATAAAACATGTGAATGTGTGAGAAGCATGTCTGAAAAATGATAAAAGGAACTATTAATGGATTATTACCTCTAAGTTACATGGGAGAGCATAAATTGGAGGCAGGCAGGGGTAAGGGAGAGCTTTGTTTTCTCTTGATATTCTTCTGTGCTATTTAAAATTTATTTAAAGAAGCATGTTGAAACCTCATGGATTATCTTCTGGGAAAAAACAACAAAAGCACACCAAAACCCAACAGAATACTCATATAATCAAAATGTCTACTAGATTACTACAAAAATGTACTTACCTCTCATTAAAAAAAAGCAATTTACCCATTGAAAGAAAGAAATAGGAAAAATAATCAGCTAAGAAATACATGTACATTCAGTTTTGCAATGAATCAAATAATGAGATTGTTAGTTTAATTTACTATCTACAGAAAATTGAATATTGAAACCAGGAATTACAATTCAAATGTCTGACATGGCCAGGTAGGTAACATAAATAATGCAGACCTAGCCCAGTTATAAATACAAATTATCTGCCAAAATAGTTATCAATTTCTTACATGAATATATGCAATATTATAAGGTATATTTTAAATTTACATATTTTATGCATAAAATTTTCATCTGAAAATTTGATGGCCATGAACCAGTTAAAGAATCTTCAGGATTGGTGCTTTGGGGGCTTTTCTTATTTCATCAGTCAAGAAATAATGAGTCTTGATCTGATATTAAGGAAATGAAATAGAATTAGCTGAGGCCATTGTTAAAATGCAAATTCCTGGATACTACACCGGATTCAAAGGGAAAGGGCTGGGAATATATTGTTACCAAGTATCTTTGTTCTTTAACATTATCAGATGAGTTTAGGAAATATGGATTTACTGTAATACTTAGCATATTAATCTCATTTTTAAGAAGATTTTAATCAAATTTTAAAGAGAACTATTTTTCCTTTGATATTCAAAAGAATATCCTATGACTCATAGATTGCTTCAAAAAACTAACATTAATAAAATAGTGTGAGTTGTAAAAAACTAGACAAGGCTTCCAATATTACTGCTTTGTGGTAAATATTGAAAGTTACTGTTTTAGCCAATATATCTTATAACCCAAGTACACTTTTCTAATCTGTTTAAGATGTTGATTGATAAATTCACTATAGCGGTCATATTGTGTTTATGACTTGTCTAAAAATAAAGACTAGTTTTCTTTTATTCACTTATTCTAAATACTATTCTTTCCTAGCTCCACTTGCTCTAACTGTGTTTATATTAACTTACCTGAAAACTTGTTCATTTTGATTCTTAAAGTATTGTTTTTCTGTTTCATGGTATATTATCTAGATTTTAACATGGTAATATTTCATAAGTTATCTTTAGTAATGTATGTATTTTAAAATAGTTAAATATAATCAAAGTGAAGTAACTGAAAGAAATAAAGGTTATGTTAGGCAAGTATAATTTGTAAAGTTAAATATTTAAATTATTACCTAAATTTATAAATATTTGCAATTTTATTTCCCCCCCACACACCAAAAGATACTTGCTTCACAACACAGAATACAACCAGTTGTACTTCTTCAAGTTCTTCACTTTCTAATTACTTGTATGTCTTCATCTTGGGACAACTATTGCTGGGAGCAGGAGGAACTCCTCTCTATATCCTGGGAACAGCCTTTATTGATGATTCTGTGCCCACACATAAATCTTCTCTCTACATAGGTAAGTTTGCTCTGTAATATAAATGTCTCAATATCATTTCATCTCATTTCTTGTTTTATTTATAAGTAAAGCATACCATGTTTATTAAAAAGTTCGTTGCAATTTCATTGGTGTTTCCATGAGATAAATGCAGTATTACTTTTTTGTTTAATTACTTACTGACATATCATGTCCTTTAGTTGAATTCAGTTAAAGGTTATGTTGACATGCTCTGTTTCCTGTTCTGGGCATGCCAGCCTTCCAGAAAGTGCTATCCAACCAGTAGACTGTTTAGATTGCTTGAATTCCAGGCTAACTTACACAGAGTGTGGAGATTGAGCTGTACCATTCTGTGTGATTCTACATCCTACTCGACTAGAGTCAACAAAAGAAACCACAAGATAGTACCTAGAAACTCTATGGAACTTTCCATCTCAGACTAACCTTTTTGATATATGACTCGACTTTTTTTCTTCTGTGACCTCATTTTTGGTATCTAAGTTTCTCTTAAATTCCTTCCCTCATGTTCCTTGCAAAGCAGCGCTAACAAGACTACTGTATTAGTCCGTTCAGGCTGCTTTAACAGAACACCATAGATTTGATTGGCTTGTAAAAAACAGAAATTTATTTTTTACAGTCCTGTGAATCCAAGATCACAGTGCCCACAAGTTCAGAGTCTGGTGAGGGCTTAATTTGCAAAAATTAAAAAGTTATATATGGTACATTTTTAAATATCTGAGAGAAATAAGGTCAGTTTAATTCTGCTGCAAGTAAAGATGTGAGATTCACTAAGAGCACGTGTTTAAATTAATCACTTACTTTTAAGAAACAAACTAATGAGCAGATTTAGGTTTTTATCAGCTGTTGTAGTGAAAAATAAAGAATGCTTTCAGAGTATGTACAGCATGCAAAAGGCTTATCATTCCGCATTGTTTACTTTTTTAAGAATTCTGAACAATAATTATTATCACCATTCATAAAGGCTAATATAATAGTAGACATACTACCCTTGCTGCCAGTTAACATGATATAACTTTCCATGGATTTATAATTTTTGGATTTATTGCAATTATTATTAAAGTCTAACAACTTTTACATTAAATTATATATTTTATGCTCTTGGACTTTACAAGCAATACCATTCAAATGCTATTTTTTTGGTGAAAAATATGTGTATTTTTCATGTAATTTTAATAATTTTTATTTTTCTACAGTAAAATATTTATCTTTCTTCACTATTGTTAGACATGTACAGATGACCATTTTCCATGTCTTTGTTCTTTTTCTAGGAATTGGTTATGCTGTGTCAGTGTTAGGCCCTGCTGTTGGCTATTTGTTGGGAGGACAGCTGTTAACCATGTACATTGATGTTGGTTTGGGGCAAAGGCAAGGCAATATCTATTTTATTTTATTTAAATATATTTCACTTAAGTAATGTTTACATCACAGACAGAACATTTTCACAGTATGTCCTCAGTAGAGTGTGAGGGAATTTTCAGGAAACAAAATTGAATACATACAATTTTTATATAACATTTTGGCAGCCTTATGTCATGAATTAATGTCATACCATCTCTTAGTATAATGTACTTACTCATAAATAAGGATGATTAATAGTCGTCTGGTGAAATTTTTCAAAATATACATATATAGGACCCCATACATTGTTCAAAAGAAGAATTTAATGTAAATTAGTTATGCTTTGAGTAGATTTAGCTGGAGGGAGATAGCTTGAAGAGTCTCATGAGTCTATGATTTTCAGACTAAGTTCTGTAGTAGCTCTGAGAATGTGATAGAGATCACAATCGTGCGGTTTTAACAACTGCGACAATGAAGGATAGTAACAAGTAATGTTTATTTACCCCATACTGTGTTCTAGACAGCATAGGATTATTGTGTTACCTTATTTTACATGCCATTTTTATTTAATCTTCCTAGTAATTCTATAAGGTAGTTGATGCACACAGCTGGATAAGTGGCAAAGGCATAAATCAACGTAGATTTTTTTGACTGCAAAGCCCCCCTCTTAACCACTGAATTACCTTCTCCTTTTCTTGAATCGAGATGTTATTAACTTTTGGTAAAGCCATATTTTTCTCCTTCTTTCCACTGGGAATCCTAACTACGCAATGCTTGTGTAGTAACTACACAGTCATTGCATAACTGTGAGCAGTGAAGATATAATCAAGGGTATTTGATTTGTCCTTTGAGCTGTTAGTCATAGGTTAATCTTCTAGAGACTCTATGAAAAGATGTGCAGAGGAAGCCCTTGAAATAGATAGCTGGATTTTTAAGAGAGGACATTTTAATTTCAGTGGAGAATTACATAAGTTGTAGGGGTGGAGTGTTTTTTGGAAAGAGCATTTGATATAAAAATTTGAAAACCATTATAAAAAACAATAAATTACTTTAAGAAGAATTTTACATTTAAATGAATTGAAGGACAGCGTATGGGCTTTTATCATAGATCAATGATTTTCTGTGAGATGTATTTAATATAGTAAAGAAGAAACACTTAGTCAAAGTTAAAGAATGTTCAGAAATTCTATGTATGATTTAAAATATTCAGCATACTTATATTTACTCTTAAATATTTTAAACTTGCATTCCATATTTGCCATTTTGAAATACTTTGCAAACCATTATTCTTATAGCTCTCGTTTATGCCTGCTATCCATTGTTTGATTCATCACAATGGCTCCACTTAAAATTTGGGATATTATAATAATATTCCTCTATATATGCCCTTGAGTTGTAATTAACAAGATAGAGTTGACTTTGACCTTTTGTTTTCCTGTCATATAGCACTGATATCACTGAGGAGGACCCGCGATGGCTGGGGGCATGGTGGATCGGATTTATTCTGACTTGGCTCATTGCTTGGTCTTTGATAATACCTTTTTCCTGCTTTCCAAAACATTTACCAGGTAAACATCTTTTCTTTTGTTGGGTCCAGACAATCAATAAAGAGGCTGGATGTCAAATTAAGGTTCCGAAGATTTTATTAAGCTGAGCTCAGCGACTGTCTCTCTGACTAAGGAAAAATGGCCCCAAGACTCGGGGTGGTAAGGTTTTTATAAGATAGGGCTGTATGCAAAGTAAATTACAGAAGCTAAAAAGAATGTGTAGTTATTTTCGTTAAAACCGCATCCCGCTGTTGCAACAGTGTTGTTATGTCCAGGTGTCTTAACAGTATATTGTGACCGGGTTGAGTTGACCGCACAAACTGTTTCTTAGAAATATGTATGTAATTAATTTTAGAAACTAAGAACGGGGGTAGAGATACCAAGGGTAACTGTTGCAAGGCCTCTTGAAATGTTAAGATAGAGGCGGGGGAGGAAAGGGGAACTGAGGAATGTTTTTGGTTTTTTTTAAAGATTTTTATTGGGGAATTGGGGGGATGGGAACAGTGCTGGGGAATTGGGGGAAGGAGAACAGACAAGTTGCTGTCGTTTTGTTTCTTCAGTCTAGTTGTGGAGGACGTTGCTTCACTGGCCCAAGTTGGCACCATCATTGCGCTCTTCCCGGGTGAGGCAGATCAGTTGCCGGCTTCTGGACAGCCCCTTACGGGGGCTGCTGGCCACCTACGCTGGCTGCTGGCTACATACGGTAGCCCATGTCAACCCACTGCCACAGGGGCTGCAGCCTACACCGTAGCCGGCAACTCTCGGCAGCCCAGCTCCAGGTTGAGCTGTTGTTCAGCATCTTAGCTGTAGAGGGCAGTGTCACTGGCCCTCATATGTGGGATCCAAACCAGGGCCCTCTGGCATCCCAAGCCAGTTCTTAACCATCGCACCACTTGGCCGGCCCAGGAATGTTTTTCTTTAACCTTTTATTCCCCAGCAGAAGCAAAGCAGGTGTACAGAAGCAAAAAGAGCTGTTAGTTCCTGTGAAATGGTCTAAGCCAGTTGTGACAAAACTACTTCTGCAAAACATTCTTAATATTTCTGTTGCAACCCACTTCTTGTAAAGCTAGGTGTTTTACTGTCTTAACGGGAAGTTCTGCTTAGAGTCTAGCTGGAGTAGCCGAAGTATGATTTTTAAAAAGTGAATCTGTCCTGCCTAGGGTCCGAGCCGGGGTCCCTTCACTTTAAAACCAAGTTTTATTCCAATTCTAGGCCAAGTATTGCTTTCTGTATGATTGATGAGAATGCTAGAAAATTCATTGTTTTATAGAATCTCAGCCTATGGAAACTTTTGAATATCTGTCTTTATTTTAGGAAATATTGGGTAGCAATATTAATATTCATGGTTTTCCTTTATTTTCAATTAATTATCAATAAAAATGTATGTATTGATATCCTTACTATATACTTACTAAACTTCTTTCTTGTGTGTTATATGGAATCCTGCTTCATGTATATATGTAATATACAGTATATTTTATTTTATTTTTATTTTTATTTTTTTAATGAGGGGAATTGGGGGATAGGAACAGCGCTGGGGAATTGGGGGAAGGGGAACAGACAAGTTGCTGTCCTTTTGTTCTTCAGTCTAGTTGTGGAGGTCGTCGCTTCACTGGCCCAAGTTGGCACCATCATTGCGCTTTTCCCGGGTAAGGCAGATCAGTCGCTGGCTTCTGGACAGCCGCTCACGGTGGCTGCTGGCCACTCACACTGGCTGCTGGCTACTCACGGTAGCCCATGGCAACCCACTGCAGCAGGAGCTGCAGCCTACTCTGTTGCCGGCAACTCACCGCAGCCCAGCTCTAGGTTGAGCTGTTGTTCAGCATCTTAGTTGTAGAGGGCAGTGTCACTGGCCCTCATATGTGGGATCCGAACCGGGGCGCTCTGGAGTCCCAAGCCAGCTCTTAACCAACGTGCCACTTGGCCAGCCCTATACAGTATATTTTAAATTATTAGTTTGCATTCAGTTAATCACTCACTTCAAGAGCCAATCTGTCTTAAATCATTGATGTTAATTATTTGTTACTGAAAGTACAAGTATTTCCTTTTGAATTGTCACCAAAGTCATGCTGTAACACACTCATTTTTCATCATAGTCTAATACTAGACAGTCTGTCCAAAAAAGAAAAGATTAATGGAAAAGAATATCCATTTCTTTGTCTGTGAGATTTTGCTTCTGTATAATCATGTAGTTCAAAGAGATAGCTATAGAAGTATGTTTCTCTAGGCTCAAGGTATTTAGATGTTTCTATTATATGAAACAGAATAGATAACTAACTTTTAGAAATGGGCAAGAGAAAAGTTGGCAGAATAGAAGTATGTGGAACCATTCTTTCTACCCTGGGCCATCCACCTTATGATTCCATATATTGACTGTTTTCTCATATTTGTTCACAGTACTATTATTAAAAATCAAAAGGACCTGGTAATAGATGGTAAATATTATTTCATCTACAAACTGTATTAGAATTCAAGAGAATAAAGGAAAAAGGCCTCAAACATACTCTGTTTATAAAGGATGAAATAGAGAACCATCTGAAAGGAAGGAAAATATTTAAGAGATTTCAAATAAAGAGACTAAGTATGTGATTGGAACAAAATTGTCTCCATCTTAATTTTTAGACTGGTTGAAACTTTCTTAGTTAATGGCAATAACATTAGCTCTAGGACTGCCAGATTACAGACATAGATATTGGTACGATTTTGTTGACAAAGAGAGGAACTGGCTTCTTATGTTATAGAATTTATATACTTGTAAAAGTGTGTGTCAGTTGAAAAGTAAGCATTTTAAAAATTGAAGGATGAAATGATAAAGCAAGTACATTTATGATTTTTTTAGGTACAGCAAAAATTCAAGAAGGAAAAACTTCCCAGACTCATCAGAATAATAGTTCCTTACAGTACACAGATGAGAATTTTGGAAAAAGTTTTAAAGATTTTCCAGCAGCTCTAAAGGTAAAATAACACTGTTTATACCCCCCACATATATACGTAGATATATGTATAACATACATATATACAGACACATACAAGTATTTTCATAATGTACTCTTGTTTTTTTATTTAGTATTATTCGAGCTATTGTAAACAACTCTTAAGCTTTAATTTTATTGCACTTTGATGAAATGAAAACTATGTTAGAGTGGAATGGTTGAAAGAACATGAGTTATTGCAATATCAATATTCAAGTTTCCTCATTAGAACTATAGCCACTATTCCATGCCATTTCCCTTGTGTAATGGATTGATTAATTATCACTGAGTTGTAAATATATATTTGAGGATGCCCAACCAATATTGTTCCCTTGCAAAAGAAATGGTGGTTAGTAGTCACTTGCTTTGAATTTGAGATTAAAGAAACAAAAGTGTTATGTTCTATTCTATTGAACTCAGCAGAAAAGCATTCTGTCTATTTAGCATCATAAAAGTTTTGTACATGAAGGAGATTATAATTTTAGCTTTTCAAGATTTGAAACTTTTTACTTTTTGTTAAATTTTTTCCTCCTAAATGAGTCTTAAAATGTATTTACTCCATTTCATCTCACCTTTCAACTCTTCCTCCTCCTCTCCCATACAGGCACGTTTTTGTGTTTTGCTGAGATTGTTCATAATTCTTAATTCTAACTACTATTATTTTATTTCTCCTATTTACATGCTATTTATACTGTTATACTATTTCTGTTCTATTTCATATATTTCTATTTAATTTATTTTAAAAATTCTTCTTTATGTTAGTATCAGGAGTCATTACTCACCACTGCTTTTTTTATCCTTATGTTCTCATGCTTTGAGATTTCAGTTCTGATACAGATTTCTGTAGATTCAGCATTTTATCAATGGTTTTCCTCAGATAGGATACCACTGAAGTATCCTTGAATATCAGAATGATATTTCTGACTAGATGAATACTTTTGGATCATGCTCCTTTAATCCTAGTAGTCTGTGGATATTGTTTTGCTCTCTTCTAGTTAAATATGTTACACTTGAGAAGTTCCATGCTAATGTGATTCTTACTTATTTTTTCCATCTGCAAATTTGTAAATTTTTTTATTTAGCTTTGATATCAGGATATTTACTAGGTTATGCCTAAATATGTATCTTTTTTCATTAATTCTTGCTAGGAATCCATTATCTCTTTCAATCTGAAGACTTAAACATTTTGTACTATTATTATTTTTAAAAAATTATTGCATGTCTTTTTTGGGGTACTTATCCTTCTTTTGTCACTTTTGTTAACTCTATCTTAGATCACCTGGCTTTGACTTCTAAATCTCTCATCTTGCTCCTTTGTGACTTGGGTGTGTGTGTGGTTTGCTTGGTTTTACAAAGTTTTTTGACATTTAATATTCCAGAATTATACTTTGGTTTCCACTTTATGGCTAAGTGTATTGAAATAATGAATCTCTATACTCCCTCTGATAAATTCATAAGATTCTGGACGTCCCCCAATATAGACATCTATTTAAAATTGCTTAACTACGTCCCTCAAAGGTTCTTAACTACTGAGTTCCTTACTCATGGAACGTTTGATACCTAAAGACCATCCTCATCTGTGCTCATAGTCAAGTTCTTCATTTACTGGACATAGGCATTCAGGACACAGTAAAAAAAATCAAATAAGGGGTAGATTTATTGTATGGAGATTTATAGTAAGATTGGGGAAGGGAGGCTTTCCAAGTGGGTTTTTACCTCTTTTTCCTGGTGCCTTGCATATGACAAAGGCACAGCCACCCTACTGTTGAATCATCTGTCAGATAAATTTTCTCAATGTTGCATATAAAAAAATGATTAATAATCCATATTTGGAAAAACTGAAATTTTATGGATAATTATATGGTGTTTATTAAAAATTTGCCATTTCATCATGCTACCATTCTAATGATGCATTTTGCTGTATAATCAGAGTTATTCATTTGGTGAACTGTATTTTTTCTTTAGAATTTGATGAGGAATACTGTCTTTATGTGTTTAGTTGTATCAACTTCTTCAGAAGCCTTAGTTACTACTGGGTTTGCTACATTTTTACCTAAATTTATAGAAAATCAGTTTGGATTGTCATCCAGTTTTGCAGCTATCCTTGGAGGTAAAACATTTTCTTTGTTCTAACTTAATCTAATAATTAATAATTTTACAGTACAACACTAAATGTTTATTAGAATAGCATATAGTTATAGATCGCACACTCCTTGAAATGTAAACTTTATACTGATATAACATTCCTGATTTTCTGACATTAGACAATCTTTTACAAACTTATGCACAGGCTATATAGCTAAAGAGAATATATATATAAATCATAATGTTTAAAACATTTTTATTAATCTCAATATAACAAAGTCATTTATTTATATGTTTCTAAATCACAAGTGCTTTCATATGTTAAAACCAATGTGGTGCTTGTTTTTGATTTTTCAGTTGTTGGTATGAGTTAGTGGGTATATTTGTAAGTTTTCTCACTGTCTGTGTCTTCTTTCTCATTAGGGGCTGTTTTAATTCCTGGAGCTGCTTTTGGTCAGGTTTTAGGTGGTGTCCTTGTTTCGAAATTCAAAATGACATGTAAAAACACAATGAAGTTTGCTTGGCTCGCATCTTTAATTGCACTTATGCTGTGTTTTGTATTTGTTTATGCCAACTGTGAAAATGAGCCATTTGCTGGTGTGTCTGAAGCATATAATGGGTAAATATATTTCAATGCTTTTCGATATTAATACCAGAGTAATAAATTATGTGTATTTCCAATTATATGACAAAATGATAAGAGACTGGGTATTTTTTTTTTAAGGGTCAAACCAGTTATAGGTAGAAACATGTTTACAAGTCAGAAGGACAAGAAGCCATTTATTTCTCTACAGTTACATGAACTTCTAAAGCAAATAAAACAATGATTATTATCACCTAGGACAGCGGTTCTCAACCTTCCTAATGCCGCGACCCCTTAATACAGTTCCTCATGTTGTGGTGACCCCCAACCATAAAATTATTTTCGTTGCTACTCTATAACTGTAATTTTGCTACTGTTATGAATCGTAATGTAAATATCTTTTTGTTTTCCGATGGTCTTAGGCAACCCCTGTGAAAGGGTCGTTTGACCCCCAAAGGGGTCGCAACCCATAGGTTGAGAACCGCTGACCTAGGACTAGCTTCATTTTATTTCTCTTCTAGCCCATTCCAACCCAGGTACTATGAGGATTTCACCATAGGGAGTCATCTCCATTTTTAAAAATTTAAATCAATAGAAATATATAATGTGAAAGTCTCCCTAGGATGTGAATCACTCAGGGCAAGGATTCTGCTATATTAATCTTTGTATCCCTAAGCAAGTACCAACTTAACTGCTCTCTGAATAAATACCCAACTTTTAATAAGATGTTATTACTTAAACTAAAAACAAACAAAAAACAAACAAAAGATAATGTAGGAATATGTAGGGTTTTGTTTGTTGTTTGTTTGTTAGTTTTTTAAAGTTTATTGGAGTGACAATGGTTAGTAAAGTTACATGGGTTTCAAGTGTACAATTCTGTAATACATCATTTATATATCACATTGTGTGTTCACCACCCAGAGTCAGTTATCTTTCCATCACCATATACTTGATTCCTTTTACCCTCATCTACCATCTCCCTCCCCCCTCACCCTCTGGTAACCACTAAACTGTTGTCTAGTGTTTGTTTTAATTATAGAATAACTGTTTGGATTCAAATAAGAAATTAATTTTTAAAATTCTATTTATGATAAATATGTTTCTTATATAATATATTAATATATGTGTGTATAAACACACATTCAACATTTTTGAAATTTAGAACATGTTTAAAAATTAATATGTATATATTAAGACAATTTTATAAACTTGGCAACAATTGGCTATTTTTCTAATAAAAGTTTCCATTTTACCTTATGAAGTAAAACTTTATAAAGTATATAGACTAAGTGACCGACTCTTGATAATAAGGTAAATATGCTGTATTTCTTTGTTTCTATTGTAGTTTGCACCATGCTGTCTTAAACTTTCATGTCCACAGTAATCATTTATCAATAATATAAGAATTAGATGTTGGAAAATTTAATTTTAAAAATTATTGTGTAGAGACTATTTGTAGAGTTGCAGGGATGTTTTTTTTTTTCTTGTCCCCTTATTTCTGTATCATATTGTAAACTAGTTATTGGCAGAGACTATTTATGCGTGTTTTGTGAATATCAGGAGAATCGTTCTTAAAAAGACAGCAGCCTGTGGAATAGGTTAGAAACAGAAGAGACTCTAGGCAGAGTGAAGAATTTCTTAAAATTTACTCTTTGATCACCCTTTAAACTCCCCACTGATTTTTCCAGTTTGCTTTCTGTCTTTTAATCTATTCCTTTCATGAACTTCTGTTCTCCACCTTAAATATAATTTTCCAAAATAGCAATTATCTTCTAATAGTTAGATAAATCACTCATTTTCTGTTTTTAATTGTCAGTGTAAGAAAGTTAGTTTCATGGATGCAGAAGATTTTTATCCCTTCCTTCCTTTTTTCTCCTTCCTTTCTCCCAATCTCCCTCTCTCTCTCTGTCTCTCTCTCTCTCTCTCTCTCTCTCTGTCTCTCCCTCTCTCTCTCTCTCTGTCTCTCTGTCTCTCTGTCTCTCTCTCTCTCTCTCTCTCTCTCTCTCTCTCTCCCTCCCTCCCTCCTTCCCTCCCTCTCTTTCTCTCTCTTGCCCCTGCCCCCATCCCTATCCCTATCCCTGTCTCTATCTCTATCTCTATCTTTTTATTTCTTTTAGATATATTTCCATTGCTTTGAATCTAGCACATAATTGGAGTTCAACTATGTATTCATGAAATGAATAGACTCCCAAGACCTCTGTACACTTGTCGCTCTACATTCCTTATATGGTTGACCTTATCATTGTTTTTTTTGTTTGTTTGTTTGTTTTTAAGCTGAGCCATCCTGCCACCTGTTGGCAGCTCAGCAGCTGCTCACCTCGGGCTGGGCATTGAACTGCTGTTGCTCAGAGCTCACACTCTTGAGCCAGCTCTTAACCAACTGAACCACTCGACCGGCCCTGACCTTATCATTCTCATGGTTTCAGCTACATGTGTATGTAAATAGATGTTAAGCTATCTAGCTCCATGCCAGATTTCCTCACCAAATTCAAGACTCTTAATCTTAGTATATATAAAATCATACCCATCATCTCTTTCCCAAAACTAGTTCTTCTTCACCGAAATGCCAACTTGGGCACCAGGAGTCACTCTTGACTCTTCCATCCTGTTTCCATCTTCAATCAATCCAACACCAAATCTTACTTATTCTACATCCAAAGTATTTCTCAAATCTGTTTGCTTTAGTTAAATGTTCTATTTTACTTATCCTATATATTATCATAACTTATTGTCTGGGTTATTGTAACTGGTTCCCTTCCTTCAAATTCATACTCTGTATAACTCCTAGGATTATATTTCTTTAAAATGTGCTTTTGACAATATAATTTTCCAGTCTAAAAATACTTTGATTATCTTTTCAAAATAGGTTAAAGCCCGTTGTTTTTAACAAGGCCCATGTGGGCCTCCAACAAGCTGGTCCCTGACTCCTCTCTAACTATATTCCCTACATTCTCTGCTGCAGACAGCATTCACATTTCTCCACATAGGATGCTATTTCTCACCTTTATGCCTTGTACCAGCTTCTCTGAAGTACCCTTCATCTTCCTCATTTACCCAGTAAATTCTTACTCATCCTTGAAGACTCATCTCAGGCAGTCGTAGTTCCTTGAGACCCTCTTGGCTTCTTTTCAGTGTCATCCCCCAGTGCTTCTCAAATACACTGTGTAGATATCTATTGGGTTCTCAGAAAAGTCATGACACAATTTTGCAATGAAAAACATAGATATGTCATGACTTTTCCGACAACCCAATATAACCACACTCAGCATATTAGTGTATAATCATCTGTCCATCTCTACTCCTAGACTGTGAAATCTTTGAGGATAGTGAATACCTTCTTCAGCTTTGTTTTCCCAATACCTAGCACAGAGTCTAGCACTTGCTCAATATACGAGTATATTGGCTGAATGAATAAATGAATAAGGGATTGGAAAAGTATCTTTGCTTAGGGTAACCCTTTATATTATCAAAAGTGTTGCCTCCTCTTAAGAGACAGCATAGAACAGCACTGAGCCTGGGAACTAGGAGTATTATATTTGGCAAAGAAAGTAAAGTAGTTAACTTAGTCTCTCTGGGACTCAGTTTTCCCATTGATAAAATGAATACGTTGAACATCATGTTTGTATTCATCTTCCCAGGTTTAAAATTTTACCTGTACCCCCAGGGAAATTTGGCAATGTATGGAGACATTTTGGTTGTCACAACCAAGGGGGTGCTACTGGCATGTAGTGGGCGGAGGCCAGGATGCTGCTAAACAGCCTACAGTCCACAAACCAGTCCCTCGCCCCCACCAAAAAGAGTTACCTGGTATCAACTGAGAAACTCTGTTTTATTTGCTTACTCTGATTATTTTTCTTATCACTGACAAACACTGTATTATATAACTATTATTTCTACTGCCTCTCTCTTCCACAAGAAGTTATGCTCTATGTGAAAAGGCAGACTTTGTTTTTTCATTCAATAATTAAATATATGTCGAGTGAGTGAATAAATGACTAAATGACAAGATGTAACAATGCTTCTGAACTGTTTATCAAAACTGATAACACAGATAATTTGCCCATCTTTCATTCCTTGTTGACAGGACAGGAGACCTGGGAAACTTGACGACTTCTTGTAATGCCAATTGTAACTGCATACGATCATATTATTATCCGGTCTGTGGAAGAGATGGAGTCCAATATTTTTCTCCCTGCTTTGCAGGTTGTAAAAGTTCTGCTTCAGAAATACGGCCAAAGGTAACTTGTGTGCTATTTTGCCTTCATGAGGCAATGTGTTTGTATATTTATGAATGACCTTCTTGATCCCTCCAGTGGAGTCATGGAGTGCCTATTTTTTTTTTCTTCCTGGCCCACCTCCTCCATTCAGAAGCCAGGCATAGAGTTTCAGTCAAGCAAGGTGAATAAGCTGTAGAGCAGCGGTTCTCAACCTGTGGGTCGCGACCCCTTTTGGGGTTGAATGACCCTTTCACAGGGGTCATCTAAGGCCATCGGAAAACAAAAAGATATTTACATTACGATTCATAACAGTAGCAAAATTACAGTGATAGAGTAGCAATGAAAATAATTTTATGGTTGGGGGTCACCACAACATGAGGAACTGTATTAAGGGGTCGTTGCATTAGGAAGGTTGAGAACCGCTGCTCTAGAGGTCTGTTGCACAGCGTTTTACCTATAGTCAACAACAAAAAAATTATGTATTGTGCACTTAAAATTTGTTAAGAGGGTAGATCTCATGTTGTGTTCTTATCTTAATTAAAAACAAAGAAAGAAAGAAACCCTGACCACTCCAACTGGAAAAGATTCTTCATTTATACCTCAGGTGCAATTATTGCTGAAACATCAATTTTGCAGTTACATACATTTTTGTAATATCACTGCTGTTATAGTAGTGAAATATTATTTACCTTCTTACATTGTTTTATTTTTTTTTCTTAACTATACTTTATACCCCTTAAAGTCAGGTAGCTTCTCCTATTCTTACTAAGTACAGTGTATATAATAGAGACATCATAAATATTTGTTGCCTTTCTTTTATGCACTATGGATGGATTCATTTAGAAATATCCAAATCATTAACTCATTCTCAAATACAAATTTCCTTTTAATTCTGGATTAGAATGCATATCAGTTAACTTAGAAATTATTTCTTTTAAAAAAGTTAGTTTAAGAGACTCCAATACAATTTTATTCTACTACACCTACAATCTAAAGATCTAAAGCGAAATTTAAGAGCCTTGGGATCAAATTGTCAATGTAAGATATTCCAAGCCTGTAGAAAAATTTTATGAGTTTATTTGAGCCAAACTGACCACATAGGCAGGGGAGAAAGATCTCAAATGCTCCAGAGATTAACAGTTTTGCAGATTGTTTTATGCATTTGATATTAAAGAAGAAACCTAAGGAAGATTGTGTGAAAGTTAACATGATTATGTCCCTTGAGGGTGGTTAATGCTTATTTCAAAGATGTGTTAACCTAGATGCATAGAAATACTGGACAAGGCTTGCTTTAGGTCTGTCACTAAAAAGTTGTATGCCTGGGGTATAACCTCACCCTGTGAGGTTACTTTCTATAGAACCCCCTTTTTTTTTGTCCACAAAATAATATTCATATCACTAATATTATATAATATGCTATGTTTTTCATTTTTAAGATTTTATTTGGGAATTGGGGGAGGGAACAAAGTTGGGGAATTGGAGAAGGGGAACAGACAAGTTGCTGTCCTTTTGTTCTTCAGTCTAGTTGTGGAGGACGTTGCTTCACTGGCCCATGTTGGTATTATCATTGAACTCTTCC
>NW_017731764.1:235708-276170 GCF_001890085.2 Hipposideros armiger | reverse complement strand
CTGTCCTTTTGTTCTTCAGTCTAGTTGTGGAGGACGTTGCTTCACTGGCCCATGTTGGTATTATCATTGTGCTCTTCCTGGGTGAGGCAGTTGCTCACTGGCCATTGGATGGCCGCTCACGGCTGCTCACAGTGGCTCATGGCAACTCACAAAAGCTCACGCCTGCTGCCGGCCAGCCCCACGGCAGCATATGCCATTGCCGGCGACTCACGGCCGCCCAACTCCAGGTCGAGCTGTTGTGCACCATCTTAGTTGTAGAGGGCAGTGTCACTGGCCCTCATGTGGGATCTGAACTGGGGCCCTGCTGCTCAGAGCTGGTGTCCCAAGCCAACTCCTAACCAATGTGCCACTCGGCCAGCCCTAATATGCTATGTTTTAACAGATAATGTGGAAACACTAAAAAGACCTGAAGAAAATACATACTGTGATATAAGATACCACAATGACTAAGATGACAAAACAGCACAATCTTGAATATTTGAAATATGGACTAGTGAAATGGCATTCCTTTTTCTATGTAAAGATAAACTTAAGATTGCAGGAAAAAAGATTTTTACATAAATAAGTAGAAATAATTATTTGCAATAGTCTATAAAATTACTTCAGATTTCTTCTGAAACTAATGGATGTGTGTGTGGTTGTACACATTTATAAATATGTTTATATGGGTGTGTGTATGTATATGTAGTTATGCACATTTGTATATGTTTGTGCATATATTTGCGTCTTTAATTATTTTATGTGTAATAAATACATTAAACGTTTATCTCAACAGACTGGAATTTGATCTTCTTGTTGGGGATAAACCAGAATGTGAAAAACAATGCACATTTTGTCTTATTACCTAGCTTATAGATTTTAAAGTGACCATCTAGGAACATTGAAAAATATGTCAGAAAAAATGTCTGTGGTGAATCATAGTAGACCTGATAGACTTGGATGACATATGTGCAGTTTTAATCCTTGGAATAAAACTAATTAGATCAGTACCATGAAATGCCTATGACAGTTAACAAAAACATTGTTAAGGTCTCAGAATTGAGGGTTATCATACATTCACACCAGTGGACATACGGGATTGCTTTAGTTTCAAAACAGGTTGAGAAAATTAGGTGTTCATGTGTGTTATAAGGCACATGATGCATATTATAGAATCAGAACTACCTGGAAGGTAACTATTCTTCTGAGAGGTAGATAAGTAGGTAGATTTTCCTGCATATAAAGTGTGATCAATAAGTGCTATTGACTTACTCTAATTAGAAGATGACAAGGAGTTAAGTTATTGGAAGGGTTTTACTTAAACAATAAAATATATAGATAGAAATACTGTATTACACAAGGAAACCAAAAATAAATAAATAAATAATAATAAAAATTTAATTACCAGAATACACTTTATATAGAAATGGTATTGATTATTTTGATATGGTTAATTTGATATTTATATTTTTTGCCAATTATTATAATTGCCATTTTAAACAATACATTGTCTTCTGGGGTTATTTAGGAAAAGCAACTTATTTTTCACTTCCAAATTTTCTTTTTGTCCTGGCTTTTTTATGTCCAAATGCTCCATGTAACAACTCAGTTTTTCACAGCATTTTTTTTTCTTATGGAATATTTCAGCTAGGCAAAAATGCATTGATGATAATGTAGTAAACACCTATGCACATTTGTTCAGAGAAATATTAGTTTTATATTTCACAGCAGTGGCCCAAACTACTAAAACACAGCTAGCTATATTGAGTAAAACATATACTTTTTTATGTAAGAGAGTTGTCAAGTTTCATCAAGACAGACAATAACTGTCCTCAGTTTTCCATCTTAAAATTTTTAAAGGCTATGTTGCTTCATTATTTGATTGCTGAGTATAAAATAGTCCATTTTAGGGGGTATACTCAGCATATTTGGGTGTGCTGAATTAGTGCCAGTGGTTAAAGAATACGTGTAGCACCCAAAAAAGGTCTCTGGTCTTCAGAACAATAAATACACTGCTTTCCTCTGACTTCTCTGGCTCTGGTCTGACTTTGTTGAGGCCTTAAACATGTACAAATATTTATAGTAAGATAGACTTGAGATGTACAAGGCCTTTAAAAAATCATTACGCCTAACTTTTTAAACATCTGTTTTTTCATACAAAAGTAATACTTGTGATAATTTTAACATGTTACCTTCCAACATTTCATATTATTAATTTATATGTATATATATATATATATATATATATATATATATATATATATATGTGTGTGTGTGTGTGTGTGTGTATTTAAGTAGTTAATATGTTATTTGTAATATAAAATAGCCTTCTGGGTAATATGTCTTCTAGTTTTTATTTGTCATATAAATACATCATCTTAAGAAGGGTACAGTTTGCTTTTGTAAAGCAGTTAAAAAAGTTCAGAAAATTATAGTAAAAAGGTTTAGTTGAAAGCAGCATTTTTCTCCCAAACTCTGTAACATTTTCATTTTACTGTATCACTTGTTGAAATTATAGTGTTTGTTCTTTTAAACTAGTGTAAATAGAGATTGCCACTATGCATTTTCTTTACATCCTATAGTCAAAAAGAAGAAAGTTAGCAGGAAAACTGAACAATTATGATCTATTCAGAACAGTCTAGAATGTGTGTGATCATGTAATTGTTATATTCTTGTCTATTTTTTCATGAGTCATGAGTCACTAATCGGTTTCAAGTTGAAGTAATGGATTCAAAAGTTAAATATAGATGATTCTATTTCATAAATATGGCCCCTTGTTTTCCCTTGCTTAATTTCTTCAGGTTAATTACACTTTCTCAGCATTATTTGTTGTGTATAGATGGATTAAGGCTGTGTAAGAGTGCTATATCTAGAGATCACGTAATTTACAATGATAAAACATGTTTTCAAGATAGGCCCTTTCAGTATTTTTGTCTTATTTTCTAGATATATTACAACTGTTCCTGTATTGGAATGAAAACAGAAATAACACCTACTGCAGCAAGTTTTGGGTTTGAAGCTAAAGCTGGAAAATGTGAAACTCGATGTACACATTTGCCCATGTTCCTTGCCATTTTCTTTGCTGCAATTGTTTTTACCTTTATGGCTGGTACTCCTATAACTGTGTCCATTCTAAGGTATGTATTGTATTTTGAAATTTGCCATCCCTAAGGCAACATGTTGAGTGAAAAGAAAATGAACTCAGGGGTTCCTTTTGGGGTTTATATTGACCATTGTTTCCAATACCAATTCAGCCATTACAAGATTATTAGTTCTGTGGCATTAGAAAAGCTACCTCATTGAACCTCAGATGTTGAGGTTTAAATGAGATCATGTATGTTAAAATGTCCTAATACTGCCACCTGTTATATACTTGATTTTATACTTTCCCTGCCTCATTTATGAGGCTTCAGTTGTAAGCTGGAGATACGTTTATTTGTATTTAAGTATTATGGAAATACTCCATGTATGTCAAAGTCAGGATGACATGCATTCTATCTTATATAGTAGGTGCTGTGACATTGAGGCTTCCTGTGCTAATAATAGATAAGAAGCTGGTGTCATCTGACTCTTCTCAGTGTTTTGTGCCTCCTACATCGCTTTGTGAAAATATGTCCTATCTGTCCTTCCATAAGCTCATCAGCCTTTCTATATCTTTCCTAACAAACTCTAGCTTTCTTCCATTTCAATTTTTGTTCCCTGATACTCATTCACTACGTCTTCACAAACTTCTTTGACAAATGAAAGTTTTAGAGATTCTGTCTAAAAACATTAGTCGGTTAACATTACACTACATGAAAATTGGAGTTATTTAGAGAATAAAGAATATGCTTTTTAAAATTTTAGAAAAATTGTCTATGTCACCTTTTAATTGCGTATTTGTTTCCAAAGATTAGTTGATCTCTTTTATGTCTCATCTCACTCTCTGGTGTGCCAACATCATGTCTCAATCATTTTTGACAGTAGTTACTTAAAGAATTATTGTTGAATCAGATTGAGCTTTAGCAACTGTTTTATGTTTTCTCAAATTGTACTCTAATCTCATAGGTATGATTTCTGTCTCAAAGTTAGTAAGAATTAGAGTAGAAATTATTTGCGTGAGACTTCAGTCACGTGACCTGTGACTTATGTGATTGATAGTCAAAAATAGGGCTTGTTAATAAATGTCCTTTCTCCTTTACATTTGTTAAAATTCATGCATATTCAGTATATTTTTAAAAATTTATTTGACTCTGTGGTGTGGTTTATAGTATTTTAGTTCAGATAACATTTTTCTTTTTTTATGATTCCAGAATGATTGAACTGTATATGAGCTATTATAAGTAACTTGTTTCTTTTACGTGCATAACATTTACTTTAATATAGGAATGCTAACCTAGGATAAAAATGAATTTGCTTAAAGAGCAAATATACTATACAACCATTTTTGGTCTCATGTGTATTTAATATCACCAGGTGTGTTAACCAAAAGCAACGTTCTCTAGCATTGGGAATACAGTTTATGATGCTTCGATTATTAGGTATGCCATTTTTCTTGCTTCATTGGTAACTTGAGAATTTTTGTTCATTAGTGTTACTGATTTATTCATTTATGATATGTTCCAAGAAAATAATTAATTAAAATGCAGTGAAAAACTACATAATTATCATTTAAGAAAGCTGTTTTCCAGTATTCAAAATGTAGTATTACTTATATTTCACACATGAAAACAATCACTTTACTTTTTTGCCTACCTGATTGGTTAGCTATTGTTTTGAATTCTTTTGCAAATATAACCTTAAAGAGCATATCATATTTTTTTGAAATATATGATCACCAATGCATTTCTAATACAACATAGTAAAAGACAATTTTTTTCTATTTGTATAAAACCTATCATCAACATATATTATGATAATGTCTTATTTATAACTACTAGAATCCCTTTTCTCCCTGCATTTATCTCCATTTGGGCCACAATTATGTGACATTAGCAATGAAAAATAGTCAAGAATTGATGGAAGAGAGAATTTATACCAGAAAATTTTATAATTCCAGATGTAGGAAGGATAAGAAGACAGAGAGAAACACTATGTTATACACATAATTATATATGTGTACTTATACGCACAATATTATGCACATAATTTCAGATCATTTTAAAAACCAAAACCAAAAGTGGGAGCATTAGAGATCACCTCAACCAACTTTCCCATTTTTCACAAGAGTAAATTAAGGCCCTGAGAGATTCAGGGATTTGCCCGTAGTTACACAACATGAGAGTAGGAAAATGGTCTCCTTTCTCTCAGTCCAGTGGTCTTTTGACTCTGTCATGCTGCGGTTCATGAAAGAACAGGCTCAAATCTTTGTCTAAGAAATACCACTACAAATCATGTATTGGATGTGTAACAATTGGAAGCTTCTTAACTAAATGAAAGTTTAGTTCCTCCTGATCTCATTCAGGGGAGGGTGTGTGTGTCTGAGAAGGTAGTACTCCTAGGCATGTTAGTAATGTTTGTGTGTGTGTACACATGTGCATTCTCCTGCACTCACATACATGTCAGTGTGTGTATGTAACGTATATGTATACACATGCCCATGTTAGTTTATATATACATGCACACATACGTACACATAACACACATACTGTAGTTTAGCAGACTTATTTTGTGCATTGTTAATTGATTTTTATTTTTTATTTATTTATTTTTTTTAGCTGAGCCATCCTGCCACCTGTTGGCAGCTCAGCGGCTGCTCAGCTTGGGCTGGGACTCGAACTGCTGTTGCTCAGAGCTCAAACTCTTGAGCGAGCTCTTAACTAACTGTGAGCCACTCAGCGGGCCCGATTTTTATTTTTTTAAAGTATAATAGCTAAATTCAAAGACACAATTATTAAATTAGAAAAGCAGTAAATTAAAATATTTACTTAACTGAATATTAACCTAATATATGCCAGAGATTTTTATTAAAATCATTTTTTGGATTGATTAGGAATTTATAATTATGTATAATTATTATAGAATGTTTTACCTATGTTTCTTTATATTCCTATTACTTATACATGAACCAATTGATTTATAAATGGATAGATAAGTACCTATTCTTATTTCTATAAAATACTTGTATAGCCATGAATGTAAAAATTACAGTTTATATAACATGTGTGTTTTACATATCATTCTTCTAGGCTCAATACCTGGACCAATTATTTTTGGTGTCACAATAGACAGCACATGTATTCTCTGGGATATTAATGAATGTGGAATTAAAGGAGCTTGCTGGACTTATGATAACATCAAGATGGCCTATATGCTAGTGGCTATAAGTAAGTGATGACTTCTTGATAATTTTAGTGTCAATCGATAATGTCAATAGGAAAAAAAAAATCTTATTGTTACTTACTTAGGTTTTGGTATGTTCAGTCCATGTGGTTGGGCTCTCCTTTAGCCCTGAAAGCAGAGATAGCTGTCATAACATGTTATGAAAGGCTTTACCTGGAGTCTGCAAGGTTCAGTCTAAAATAGAAGAGAATATATTTTAGCTTTCATAACATCACATATCATATAACTTTCTTTAACAACTTCTGTCAAACTTTTCTTTTGGGAAGTCTAACAAAAACTAAAAGAGAATCCTGAGAAACTCGGGAATGATTATCATCTAGGTACCTGGGCTTTGGAAAGCACCTAGAGCTGGGGTAGGGAAGCGTCCTTTGGCTCTAAGGCACATTATAAGAAATCTTTTTGTAGTTTAGAAGGTGAGCCATGATATTTAACCCCTTTTACCTTTGGCAGCCTGTCTTGTATAGTTTTGGCTAAACAATAAATGAAAATTAAGATTAAGGAAGTAGAACAATGCATCTAGTTTGTAAGAGGGAAAAAAATTTAAAAACAACTTAAGAAATTAGAATATTTAAAAATACAGAAATCCCAGATAGAAAAAATATGTAAATATATAACATGTGCTTTTCACTGCACCTGTGATCACAATTATTTTGGCATATGTATTAGATAGCTTATTGCTCTCACATGTGTTTAAACCTAGAGTATGCTGTCTGAACTTATGACAGAGAAGTAAAATATCCATTAAAGAAATAAATACATAAATCCAAAACAGCAATGGGAGAGTAAATATTGACTAGGATAGGCACAATTAATCTTGTCACCACTTTTACTTGTTTAAAAAACACTTTTTATTCAACATGTTTTTATGTATAAATATTTATTTAATTGGTTATGTTTGTATTCTTTGACCAAAAGATACAGATAATAAACTGTTCCTTTTCCTACTTTTTAATGGATATGATAATTTTTTTCTCAAAACCTATATAACTTTATAATTAATTTTCATATATACCTGGAAATGAGCATTCGCATTTTAAAATACAAATTTTTAGTGAAATATTAATAAGTAATACAAACAAATAAGCTAAGTAAAAACTTCATTGTAAGGCCATTGAGCTTATTTGACTGGAATTTAAAAGCTTGTCCTGTGACCAGAACTAGTTTATCTTCATATTGCTGAGCTCAAAATCAGAGTTTTTTGAAAACAAATCAAAGCTAGTAAAATGAATCTTAATGTTTTGTATTTTTAGTTGATAATTAAAAGTAAATTTGGTTGCATATTTAATGTAATATATTCTCATTGGGCTTTCTCCTAAGAACTCCAAAGCTTTTTTATTTTTAGAATTATTTTCTATCATGAACATGAAAATTCTACAACTTTATTTAAGATTCAAGGATGTTGTAAGCTGTTTTTCTTTGTCATTGACTTTTGGTTGCTTGCAGTTTTTTTATAAATATGATATTGTGTTAATAAATTTAGAAATGGAACATGAATTTATTTAAATCTATACAACACTTGTTTTACAAGAATGTGCAATTATAACCAAGAATAGAATAAGTATTGTACATTTTTATTGTTTAAAATGAAAATAAAGGCTTGTTCATTGAAATGAATACTTTTTTAATTGAAGAATATCATTTTTCTATCTCAAGTGTTAAAAATTTATAACATAGAACTATAATGAGAGAACTCCTTCTCTTTAAAGTAGTGAGTTTCTATTTGTAAAGAATTTCTCAATGATAATTAGTTTTTTTAATAAGTAAAGTCCCAAATGCATGATTAATTTTTCTGTTTATATTTAGGTGTTACATGTAAAATTATCACCATTTGCTTCAATGGACTTGCAATCTTTTTGTATAAACCACCACCATTAGACACAGATGTGTCATTTCAAAATTCGAATGCCACTGTGACTGCTATTTCAGCAGAATGCGACCTTAACAAAGCAGGAAATGAAGGGTGAAATAGAAAGAGGAGACTGTTTTACAGTTGGAAAATTGGCATCCATTTGTAACAACGCATATTGTCATTGCAGCATTATCTACCAAATATGGACAATCACTTTAAAAATTGATATTTTGTAATTAAGTCTGTTTTCTGTATATTTTTTAACTCTTACTTGTTTTTATTTAAATGCAAGAAACACACCTGTGCCTTTCAAGCCCACCAGTAGCCTCAAAACATGCACACACACATTTCCCATTGTCTAGATATGATATCCCCAACTAGTAAACTAAATTAGAAAAAAAGCGCTAAATTAAAATTTTACATTTTAAAAACAGTGATATTTCTAACCCTCTTACAACTTGTTTTATTTTAATTATCATTGCAGTAGTTTGGGCTTATTTAAAAAAATTATGGTGTAAAAATTAAACTAGTCAAATTTATGTGATGATTTTCAAAAACTATTATTGAAAGCCGATGAATTTAAAACCACCTAAATTATATTATTTGTTTTTATATTTACATATGCTAATTTGTCCTTTATCTTAGAAAGTAACTGAATTATTAGAATATAAGTTAATTATCTTTTTTCTGCCCCATTATATAGTATCAGTATTGCATACACTTATTTTCACTTTAACTCAAGAATTCCAGGAGATTATTTGTTGATATTGCTGATTTTTAACACTTACCTCTTATGAACCTGTGACAGTGTTATTCAATTACATGTCTTTCAGAGGAAAGTACCAGCTTCAGTAAGAAAAGTGCCAATAGATACAAAAAGGTTTATTTTATTTTATTTTTTTTGAAGATTTTATTGGGGAATTGTGAGAGGGAACAGCGCTGGGGAATTGGAAAAGGGGAATAGACAAGTTGCTGTCCTTTTGTTCTTCAGTCTAGTTGTGGAGGACGTCGCTTCACCTGCCCATGTTGGTATTATCATTGCGCTCTTCCCGGGTGAGGCAGTTGCTCGCTGGCCATTGGACAGCCACTCACAGCAGCTCACGGTAGCTCATTGCAACCCACTGCAGCCTATGCTGTTGCCGGCGACTCATGGCAGCCCAGCTCCAGGTCGAGCTGTTGTTCACCATCTTAGCTGTAGAGGGCGCAGCATCCCTGGCCCATGTGCATTCTGAACAGGCGGCCCTGCTGCTCAGAGCCCGCACTCCCAAGTGAACTCTTAACCAACGAGCCACTTGGCCGGCCCAAAAAGGTTTCTTTTATTTGTTCCAGCAGCTTAGGTACATTTTATTGGCTTTCTTTGAAAAGATTTCTTAATGAACTATTGATTAATGTTTAGATACTCAGTATGTTAATTTTTATCATTTTAAAAACTGACTACCTAGTTCATTACTTATACTACCTAAAATAGTGCTTTGTTTATAGTAGTAGGTGTGTATCATTGTTGTTTGTTTAAAACAAACTCGACTCTTTAATTGATCCATTTGTTTGAAAGATAAAGTATGTCACACATATGATAACATTACAACACTCCATTTATTCAGGTTAGACTCTGGCCAACTTTTTCTACTCAGAATGTAGAGGAAATGGATCAGTGAACATCAACAAAAATAATTTCTACTTGGTCAAGAATTTTACTGATTAAGAAAAATGTTGATGTTTATACCCATTTGAAATTTTCATAAAATAAAGTAGCTCATTTAATCAGATTTATTATTAGCTTTCCCCTAGATTAGCTTTTTTATAAGCACTGTGATCAGAATAACAAACTGAGTGTAAAGGCCTGTTAGGAAACCAGGGTCAGAACACTAGTAATTCACAGAGTTTAAGAGATTATGTTTCATGGTAATTTGTGGCCAATGATGATTCAAGAAACTAGTAGCATTTATAAATTGAATTGCAAGAAGGAATGCATTAGAGTTAGGCAAGCAAACACACTTGAGTATTAGAATTAGAAGAGCAGTGGGTCAGGAATCAGAGAGACAGACCTAATTAACCCAGGAACATAAAAAGACCAATGGTTGCACCCAGCTGTGTAGTCAGAAACCCAGGTATTTGGGAAGAAGGAAATTCATAGCAACCAAAGACGCAAGGCAGACCAGGGGGACACACAGACACACGTGATACCTCGATTCAGTATCTATCTTCCAACCACTCAGCCAGACACATTTTAAATGCTGCTTCCTGTTGGAGCCAAGGCTAAAGAAGAGTTTAGGCTTTCTGTGTCCTATACGCGGAAGCAAGGAATTAAATAGAAAAATTTCTAGATGCAAAATAATGGCATTCCTGAGGAATTCATTGATAGAGATGTAAACAACAGTGAAAGGAAACAGAATAACTTTGGAAACATATTTGTCTAAGACCAGTAATCAGAAGAAAAAAATCACCCCATAAATAGAAATAGTTTGATGAACAAGTCACTAAACAGCTGACATTTATAATGAATTTTAGTTATCAAGGGTTTCATTGTATTTTGTGTACTCAATTTTATGATATATTTTAAACTATAATAATGGTTAAAGTGAAAATAATTTTGGCACTTGAAGGAAGTCAGTTTCTTTTATTTATAATATACATGTTTATAAGGAATACCTCCTTTCATGATAGGGCATGGTAGACACTACTGTAATTTATAAACTTTGTTTATACTTTTGGATTCACCTAGATTATATGGGTTGGTATACTACTTTTAGAACAAATTTTTTCATAATATGCATTTTTCACAATTTGTAATGATTTTTATGTAAGTCTGAATCTATAATATAAGTTGACCTATGGTGATTTTTGTACATAATTGCATATATGTCTTAAAACTTTTATTTTAACATGTGTTTCCTACATTAAGGAAATCCAAATGTAAAACCCTGGAAAGAATTGTATACAATTGATTTAGCTATGTAAATTGGAGGAAAATATAAATAAAATTTTAACTATTTTTTTCAAGATTTTTATTGTAAACAATTATGCAAAATGTATATGCATGTCTTTAAATCAGACTGCACTAGATTGTTTTGAGTGTTTAGCCTTATTAAATGGTACAGGTTTTGAAATATGATTTATCTGTTTATGAATACATGTACTTATGATGGTTGGGAGAGGGAAAATCAGTGTACTTTTGAATTTGGTGAATGTAATTTAGTTAATCTGGTGATTTCTGGTATCTTAACAGATGTATTTAATTCAAGATAAACCGCATACATTATGACATATATACTAAAATTTTTCACGCAATAGTTTCCATGTATGACAGATGGATATATAAGATTTATAAAAGTAGGATACATGTTGCAAATGGGTGGTTGTGAAATATCTGACACTGCAAAAGTAATGTGTTTTGGAAAGGTTGTATTTAATTCATTTTGGGTTATCAGAATAGTATAATAATTTTTAAAGAGATCAGATTGGACATTAATTAGAGATGTAATGTCTTCTTCCCCTCACTACAACATATTCAGTCTCCTTCAGTATTTTTTGTACCCCAAACCATAAGCATTAACTTACACATTATATGTGAGTCATCAAAAATAAATAAAAGATGTATTTTTAAAAACTGAATCAGTGCTTTGGATCAAAACATTTTAGTGTTCTAGCTGAAATTAATTTAGCTTACAAAAATCACCCTCAAGAATTGCCATCCTAATTTTTATTTTTTAGATTTAGCTTGTCTGATTTTCTTTTTAACCTTTATTTTGCAATAATTTTATAAAATAATTTTATAATTTTATAAAAAGTTGCAAAAATAGTACACACAATTCCCCTACAAGCTTTACTCAGCTTCCCCTAATGTTAACATTTTACATATCCGTAGAGCAATTACCTAACCCAGGAAATTAATTAGCTTTGGAGAAATAGCTAATACCACATCTGAAAAAGGGCATGCGTGGCGGAACTACTTCCTGCAATGGCAATGTTAGTCTCTTTTTTTGAATTGTTTTACTGTACGTATTGAAATGGTGTGTTGTACTGTAAGTAAATTATCCCCAAATAGAGTTGTAAAGAGGAAATGATATTAGAAACAATGTTACAAACAAAACAAAACAAAACAAAACAAAACAAAACAAAACAAAACAAAAAACGTGGCTGGTTGCTTCCAAGTTGAATGAGAAGGCTCTAAGAAATCACGGTAATAATGAAGATACCTTACATAGGAGATACCCTCCCTAATTGAGTGTTTGTTGAGGTCAGTCCCATCAGAATGGAGAATGTACCCCAATATGTTGAGGGAGGAAAGGAACACAGACAGAATCGGGTTCCTGAAGTTAGCCTAGGCACCACAATGCACAAACAGGAAGCCTTAGAGGAGTTAGTTGCATTTACAACATCTGAAGATGAGAATTTCCCATGCTATGAGATGTCAAGCAATGTGACGCTCTTGAACAGTCTTGATGGGACTCGGCCCAAAAGAGCTGCCTGCAGTGAGGTCTTACTACCGATGGTCCCTGACTTATGATGGTTTGACTTAATTTTTTGACTTTATGATGGTGTGCAAGCAATAAACATTCAGCAGATTCCTTATTTTGAGTTAGGATCTTTTCTCAGGCTAGCGGTGTGCAGTGCGATACTCTCGTGATGCTTTCTCCATACTCTTGAGTAGCTGGGCAGTGGAACTAAGCTGCAGCCCCGTCAGCCGGGCGAGCAGGAGGGCAAACCCGCGTATTCTGCAGTATGCTGTGTTGCCAGCGTTTTTTTTTTTTTGTTTTAGTTTAATGCTTCAAACATTCTTCAGGCCCAGTGTGCTTTCAGCTGTGCACGTTAATGGTGAGTAGCCATGCAACTTTTGTTTTTCACTTTCAGTACAGTATTCAGTACATTACATGAGATAACCATCACTTTTTTTTTCTTTTTTTAATAAAATAGGCTTTGTGTTACATGATTTTGCCCAACGTTTGACTAATGTAAATGTACTGAGCATGTTTAAGGAAGGCTGAGCTAAGCCATGATGTTTGGTGGGTTAGGCGTATTAAATGCATTTTTGACTTAACGATATTTTAAACTTTAACCTTAACGATGGGCTTATTGGGATGTAATCCCATAGTTATGGAGGAGCATCGGTAGAGCAGGAACTAAAGTGCGCAGGCCTGTGAGAAATCAGTTCAAGGGGGCATTGACCTGTCTGGGAATTGATCAGTTCCGAAGTCAATTTGGACGTACAATTGCACCCTGTAATTAAGGCAGCTTTTAGAGGCCTGCCATGATGGACGGCATGGAGGTCAGCCAGTATTAGTCAAGAGAAAATTATGTAGGGCCTGGTGGTAAGGTTTTTGCCTTTCTCCTTTATTCCTTCCATGCCCCCACCCCCATTCGGAAGAATACAAAAGATGAAAAGGACTCGTGAATTTATTCTCCCTCCCCTTAATGTAGGACACTTTTCCACAAGTCAGTTGTAATTTGGGGGCATGAGAGAATTAGGACCTTTCTAATACTTAAAAATGGCCTCAGTGCTATGGAATCTATCCAAGAATGTGGTCAAGGAGGGGTCCTACAGAATGTATTTGCAGGTAGCAGTGGGACAAGAGTAAGGCCCTTGACAGGTTGTTTCCATGCCACTTTTTCAAGTTACTTTACTGTCTTTCTATCCTCCTTTTACTTATTCAGAGGAAATAAACGTGATTTTAATACATTCCTTTTTGAAAATCATTAACTAGAGTTTGGGTTGAGTGGTTGGCAACAATGACTGAAATTGAAATCACCTGTAGAGTTACAAATTAACAACGTTCAAGCCCAATCCAGGACCAATGAAATTAACCTGTTAAAAATTTCCTAGGTGATTCTAAAGTGAAATCAGGGTTAGAAACTGCTAAATATTGGGTTGTCAGAAAAGTCACAATGTATTTTTTTCTGTTTTTCGTTGCAAAAATGCGTTATGACTACTCTGACAACCCGATATAAACTAACACCTTGCAGATGAGATGAAGGTCATGAATCACATTTTATCGATGCTTTAATTATATTTTCTTATTTGTAATTTTGGTCTCAGAGAATAAAATTTGATTTGAAAGTAAAAGATGAAAAAGGAATAATCAGGTAATTTTAAGAACTGAGATACTTTTGGGGCTTCGGAAAATATGAAAGCATGTGCTCTCTGGGATGGAGTAAGGTGAGTTGGGGAAGAAAGGGTGCTAGAAAGTTGGAAAGCAATGGAGAAGAAGTTTACCTGTCTAAGAACACCATTCGATACATTCCTTATTTTCCTGCATTAGCGAGCCACTTCAGTAATTATGTGGGCATAACACTCACTACAGGCTATTTCACAGACAGATCCAAGAATAGGGTTGCGTGCAGAGCATCATGTGGTGATGGTAAGGTGAGAAATTCTGATAAGGAAAATGGAGCCCATTTGACATAACTAAATGGAGATGCTTAACACAATGACAGACATAAAACAGACATCCTGGTACATGCTCCTCAGCTATATTCTTGAGATCTTTCAAAGAATACGGAAACAACTGAGCCATCTGGCTTCCCAATGACAGAACACTGATTGGTTGGTCTCTTTGCTAGTTGTCAGCAAAACGGAAGCTTGCCCAAGGAAAGGAAGAAATAAGGCACTATATCAAATATGGCTAATTTGTTTTTCTTCTCCTCTCTGTTTTCCATGTCTTATATATGCCCTGATTTTGCCTTGATTAGATTAAGTCAATCTCTTATTGGCTTTCCTTTTATATGTGTAAGTAAATGGTGTAATAATAATTACCACATATATCTTTGACAGGCAATTTGAAGGTCTGAAAATTAAAAATAGCAAAACCTGTTGGGTACCACTGCTCATGAAAACAGTTAAAAATATATAGGGAGCAAAGATCAGGTAATTCTAATGAAAATAAGGCTGTTATTGCCTATTGGAAACATCAGTTATTGCTTATCTATTTATTGGCTGTGAGGAAATGTGCTAGATATAGTACACATTTTCTACACATTGCAATACTAACACTTATTTCACATGAAAGACAACTAAAGCCCAGGGAAATTAAGTTCTAAAGGCCAAAAAGCTTGTGTCGAAGCTAGAACTCCAGTCCAGGTATCTGTGGCTACAAAGATTGGGCTATTTCTTTTTTTCACTGTAATATGCTGAGATAACTCATAGATTTAGAAAAGCAAAACAAAACAAAACAAAAACAACTTTTAGTTATAGGGATTATCCAATATCTTTTTCAAACCTAAAATTATATTTTATGAAGTTATAGCTAGTAAGCAAATTTGAGGCACTAGATATAAAAAATGTGCTGATCACAGTTAAGAAAAGTTAAATTGAAATCCTGTCTTCCCAGGTTTGCAATTTATGCTTTTACCAGAAGGTGGCAGTGTTGTCTTTACTACCAAGGTAAAGGTACTTGGCTTTCCGAAGCTTTTGCTTTCCTTAATGGAGTATTTCTGGGCTCTTTGGTAAAAATTGCTTTTGCATTTTTTAAAATTATCATTGTCCCTGTCTTTCCAGTGATTTTTCCATAATTCTTTTTTCATTGCAGATAAGTGGAAAGCTTTCCAGATAGAAGATAAATTATTTAGCAACTAAGGAGAATAATTTGGAGGATGCAGCTTTCACTATGTTGACTTCTCATTTAGAAATAGAAATAGCATTTCTGGTTTCACAGATTATCTTTCCAGATATTGGCCAAGAGTCAATTTTTGATATTCTGTATTTTATTTTAAATACCGAATAGCTCTTTAAATTATCTTCCATAAAAGGAATTTGAAACTTATAAAGCACAGAAAAGAAATACCTAAAAATAACGAATCTCACAATTTTGGTCAGGGTGTCTTTCTATTGGTAAGCGTGAATTCTTTACATACTAAAATTATTAACATTTTTTTACTATTATGCTGGGATTTCCAGCTATTAGTATCTGTAAGACCCCCTCAAAATGGAATTAAAAAAATGAATCTGAGGATATAGTTAATATGTTCATACTTATACACTTTTATTATATGCTGTTATATACAATTTATTATATAAAATTGTGTCTATCATCTTTAAACCCTTTTTGGCTAGCTAAAAAATGAATCATGTTCTGCAGTTTTCTTATAAAATTGCCTCTCTCGAAGTTTTCTGTTTATGCCAGTAGGGGCTGTAATACGCAGTGCTGTGACTACTCGTCAAAAGCTTAGCATCTAATTGGTGAAATAAAGCATAAGTATGTGAATAGTTAACAAAACAATTCAGGATTTAAGAAAAAATTCAAAACATTCGGCTTCCAGAAACATTCCAGGAACTGTTTTGAGCTCCAGAAATTGTGGGGTTGGGGGAGGGGAGGAGGTGGAGAGGCACTCTGTCTATATTTATTCTTCAGGGCTTCATGGAGTTTTGTAAAGAGAACCATGGTTAATCCATTATATTAAAATACAGTTCAATTTTATCACCAGGCTTTTTATGTAGAGAAGTTTGGTGTCAAGCATAGCAGTAATAATACAGAAATATAGCTCCTCCTTTCTCACCCAGCACCAAGCCAGTGCTTACAGTCGATAAATCTATAAAGAAATGGAATATAGAGTGTTCAAATTGTTACCAGAACACACAAAGGGAGTGACTCAACAACTCTATCTGGAATTTTTATGCAGAAGAGTGACAGCTGTGCTAGTAATTTAGAAAGTGATGGATTGACGTAGTGTTACAAAGCAGTGCCTGATCACATATGACTCGCACAGCTCTGTGCCCAAACGGGTTTAATTAGAGGTAGCTCTATAATGGAACAGACATTTAGAAACCAGGATTATGCATCCTAATCTAATTTCCCACAGGTGATACTGCTTTTTACTTTACTGAGAAGGGAGACGTGAAATAGGACTGTTTTCAGCCTCTATTTACATCTCTTTACACCCTGTTTAAAAATTAGGATTTATTTGTTTTTCATCGTATCTCAGTGGAAAAGAGGCCCTTCCTTTTTTAAAGGTAATCTACCAACCTAGCCCCTTCATTCCGTTTTGAATTTCTCTGATCATCTTTCTCAGGACCTTGCCCAGTGAATTTTCCTCTGTTCTATAGAATACATTAACCCCTTTTCTCTTCCATTTCTTTCACATCTGAAGAATTCAAAGTTCTTCCTTCTCTAGAAAATTCTCTCCCCTCATGCCTTCCAAATGCCCAACTCCAGCTCTGATTGGCGTCCCCGTATTCTGGCTTGTAGTGGACACCTCCCTTGGGCTAATCCACAGGCATCATAAACTCGATTTGTCAGCTGCTGAGCTCACCATCTACTCTGCGTTCCCCCCTCAGCCTCCTTTCTCATTTCTCTTGTTTTCTCCTTTTTGATTAATGCTGTACCCAGCTAACTCCAGACTCCCTCTGCTTTTGTATTCTAAACCCATCAGCAATCCTATTCTAAACCCTTTAACAGTCCCTGTCTTCACAATAGGCTATACACCAGCAACATATATTGCATATAATAGCTGTATTTTCAAGGAAAGGATTACATAAATATAGTTTTAAATTTCTTCAGTAGCTATGCATTGGGTTATATTATGTCAAAGCAGAATAGACAGATGTTGTATCTAGATCTAGACTAAATTTTTGTTTCTCCATTATCTATATGTATTGCCAAAAAACAAAAATTAAGAAAAAATCAAGAATGATAAAATACTAAATTTAATTTTTTGGCTTAATTTTTATTTTCAAACATCATTTCTTTCATGAAGGTATGATAATTTAATAATCTGAAATATGAAGCACTTGCTGATACAAAAATGGAAATGCTTCTTCTCTTGAATTCTTGTTTTCTAGCTCCACAGCACCCAGCTGATTGGCCAGAGCCAGTCCTAGGGAAAAGCTGTGAAATAAAATGGATAGTTTTGAATATTTTAAAAAACAATTTTATCAGGGATTAGGGTATCAAAGCAAGAATTGCACTGGGTAAATTTAAACAGGAAAGAAAGACTTTATTCAAGGTCGTTGCAGTAGGGGAGGGAGCGATCAGAATTCAGCCTGAACTCCATTCCACAAAAACAAAAGGCAGCATCTTTTTTTAAAAAGTGGGGCGAAGGGGCCATCTGTGTTTGTCGACTGACTTTAACCAAAGGAAAAGGAAACTTTCTCTTCATGACAGGAGTTAGTTGTATACCTCAGAACAAGAAGCCCCTGAAGTTAGGCTCCTATCCTTCCACAGAAATCGGGGGCATGGGAAAAGGGGTGCTATCTTCCTTGATGACTACATTTCAAAGGGATGGTTCCCAAGTTCTTGAGAACAACATTCCTAGGCTGTTAAACGGACAAGAGCTTTAAAAAAAATTTACATCTCAAAAGGGCAGAGAAAGAATTTACAGTGACCAGGTTTCTAAAGTAAATGTTGTCAGAAAAGGGAGGGCAGGGGCCTCAAGTCAGGAAGAAGCTTTTCTGAAGTTTTGTCACGCTGAAGGGGTTGCTCAGGCTGTCCTGGTCACTGTAATGCAGATTCTTTGACTTCATTTCAATTTGCGTTAAGGTCTCTCCAAACACATTGTATACAGCATATCCTTATTGCTGCTTGGTATTTGGTTTTGGATTTAGGGTGTCTAATATATTGTAGTAGCCCTTCTTAAATTTTAGTCTGACTTACCCTATTATTTTTTAATTAAACAGTACATTTGGCAATGGACTTGTGTTTTTAATCAAAAGAGTATAATAGAGCAATTAGTTGCTAGAAACTGAAAAACTAAGCGACAGTGTCCTCAACAGACATTGATCCTGTTTTGACTCTTTTAAATTCTGATATAAGAACACTCATAAAAGACCACTGTGAACAGAATGGGCTGAGATAACACAGGCTCAGACTCACTAAAGCTAATTACCTACAGTAAATGGCTTGAATGTGTGCCAATAAGAGATCGGGGAGTAAGCATATTAAAGCCACTATAATGGAAGACATGAAATGAGACAAAAGAAATGAGGGATGGAAATGTAATGCATGGAAGGAAAGTCATACGGGAGATTAAGAAAATTACATTGCTATTGTGTTTCATTCCAGTTAAAGTGAATGACCTTCCTTGGCAATGGTTCATGAATCCAGTATTTATAAGAGAACACAGACATACAATGGCATACAGGTTAGCTCCTTTTTGCCTTTCTTTGTTTCTTCCCTATTCTTTTCTTCTTAATGCTTAGATAATTAGCTACAGGTGCAGATATACAGTCAATACACATGAAACCTTAAAGAATGGAGATGCAATAGGTTATGCTTATCTAGCTAAAGACAAGACTTTTTCAATCTTCTCTTTACTTGTCATGAAACTGCTGGATTTATACATTAATAATTGTTTAATTGATGAAGGGATGTATTGTCAGAGCATTTTCCCACCTTTCAGTGACTTGCTAGGTCCAGGAAGTCTAGTTCACTGTTGGATGGATGTCTCTATTTTGGTGGAAAGTATTTTTTTCATTAATTCATTCTAATGCTCATACAAATGTGAGTAATATGCCTTATTATTCCTATGAGAAGACATCAGTGGACCCTGGAGATAGGGAGGGGAAACAAAACCTAAATATGATGCCATCCCTGATCTGTCCTAGATAAAAAGATTGTCTTGGAATCATTCCCATTCTAATGAATATACATTTAACTCTTAAAATCATGGGGAAAAAAGGCACAGACTGAGGTGTTTGCCGCACTCCTATGTTGCACAGTAGTTCTGCAGAGATGAGATACTGGTCCAAAGGTTCCCAAACTCTTAGTTCCCAATAAACCGAGTGTCTCAGTCATTTTTGCATGTCACACCTAGACCCAAAGAAATGGTGAACAATTGTATTTATTAACTAGATATGTCCAAAACTTTAATAAATATTTATTTTTTAGAAGTAAAGTTGTTTGAAAAAACAACAACACACATAACTTGAAAGAAATTATGTTTTTATTTAATTCTTAAATAATTACAGTTACTAATGTGTACATCACTTGGACATTGTGTAATGTCTCCAACTTTAGATTGGATTGGACACTGCCGTCCTGTTTTCTCTCCCACCTTGATTTTTGTAGGTATTTGCTTTTTATCATAGTGATTGCTGAAAACCCAGCGTGGCAAAGGTATGACAGCATCTAAAAGAATATACATAGTGCAATCAAAAGTTATGACTTTGAACTCCTTAAGCTTACAGTTTGTACAGAGTACAACAGATATCGAGTGTATTTTCTTAAGCATTTAAAATATCTCACAAGGCCTTTTTCAGTTTGTTATGGCATACCGGGATGAATATGGGCAAATACAAATTTAAAAGAAGCGGCTTAATTCTCCCTGTGGAAAATAAGAGACTCCACTCTCCCTCTTAGAAGAGCATTTACTTTAGAAAACTTGTATCTTCTTTCTGTTCAGAGGGGATTCTGTTTTTAATTATATCTCCCCAAGCTTTGGGCTTGGTTTCAGAATACGCTAGACACAAAGTTTGTAATCTTCCATGTTTTGACCTGGTTCAACCATTACAAACAAAGTATGATTGGTATAGATTTATACTTAAAGACATTTTCACTTTTTTATGTGTTGAAATGGTTTCTATCCCACAACATTACCACAACCTTCTAAAAGTTAGAAGGCAGGTATCACACTCCCTTTTTTTAAGTTGTTTTTAGAGACAATGAACAATCTAACAGAGATTATGTAGGTTGCCAGAAAAATGACAAAGTTAATACCCAGGGTATGTATGATAGCTAGCTTTTACGTTATTTTAAGAAGCTCTGAGTATGTGCCTTTCCAGAGAGTGAAATTCAGTACTTAAAATTCAGTATCTCATCCTACTTTCCATAGCCTTATGAAATAAGGGCTTTAAAAAAATGACTGACAAAGAAAAAATATGGTTAAATTATGAGAAAAAAAATTATCCTTTGTGTTAAAATTTGTAAGATGTAGGAATCATGTGCAAATAAGGTTCTGAATTTTCCTTTCAGATTATATTGATAGTTTTCTGTATTAGTTAAAATCATAACATTATTCTATAACTGTTGAAGCAACTCAAATACCCTGTATCCCTTCACCATTCCTTTATCAATCTTTCCATCCTCTCACACTCTCATTACCCTACCTCCCTCCCAATCTACTATCCCTCTAACATCATATATAGCTGTTAAAATACTATTGACTGTATTCCCTATGCTGTACTTTACATCCCATGACTGTGTGTGTGTGTGTGTGTGTGTGTGTGTGTGTATGTATATATGTATTTAATTATAGTTGACATTCAATATTATTTCATATTAGTTTCAGGTGTACAACTCAGAAAGTGAAAGGATTAGAAAGTTCAAATTTGTAGTCACAAAATAGTCATGGGTCTATGAAATACAGTATGGAGAATATAACCAATAATGTACAGATTATGTAGAGTGCCAGATAGGTACTAGACTTATTGGAGGGATCAATTCATAGATTATATAAATGTGCAGAAGGTTTTTAGTTTGATGTAGTTTCATTAATTTACTTTTGCTTTTACTTCCCTTGCCTTTGGGGTCAAATTCATAAAAAGCCCTTTGAGACAAAAGTTCATAAGTTTAACGCCTATGTTCTCTTCTATGTATTTTATTGTTTCAGGTCTTATATTCAAGTCTTTAATCCATTTTGCCTTAATTTTTGTTTATGGTGTCAGATAGCCGTCTAGTTTCGTTCATTTACATATTGGCTTTCCAATATTCCCGGCACACTTTATTGAAGAGGCCTTCTTTTCTCCATTGTATGCTTTTGACTCATTTGTTGAAAATTAGTTGCCTATATATGTGTGGATTTATTTCTGAACTTTCAGTTCTGTTCCATTGGTCTGTGTGCCTATTTTGCTGCTAATACCATACTGTTTTGATTATTGTAGGGTTTTTTGTACCATAATTTGAAGTTAGGGAGTGATACCACTTGCTTTGTTTTTTTCTCAGGTTTGCTTTGGCTATTTGGGATCTTTTGCAGTTCTGTACAAACTTGGTGATTTTTGTTTATTTCTTTGAAAGATGCCATTGGGATTTTGATGGGGATTACAATGTGTATATTGCTTTAGGTAATATGGTCATTTTAACTACATTAATTCTTCCAATCCAGGAACACTGAACATATACGTATTTCCACTTCTTTGTGTCTTCTTCAATTTCTTTCAACAATGTCTTGTAGTTTTCAGTGTATCAGATACTTCACTTTCTTTGTGAAGTTTATTCCTGTTGCAATTGCAAATGGAATTTTCTCCATTTTCTTTCTATTTCAGTGATAGTATGGAGGACCACAATGGATTTTCGTACATTAATTTTGTATCCTGCAACTTTACTGTATTTGTTTCTAATAGTCTTTTGGTGTAGTCTTTAGGGTTTTCTTTATGTAAAGTCATGTCATCTGGAAAAAGTGATAGTTTCACTTCTTCATTCCCATTTGAATGCCTTTTCTTTCTTTCTTTCTCCTGCCTAATTGCTCGGGCTAGGGCTTCCAGTACTATGGTGAATAACAGTGGCAAAAGTTGGCCTCCTTGTCTTATTCCTGACCTTAGAGGAAAAGCTTTTAGTATTTCACCATTGAGTATGATGAGGGTTTGTTATGCATGGCCTTTATTAGTTGGGATATGTTTCTTCTATACCCATTTTATTGAGTGTTTTAATCATCAATGGATATTGTATTTTCTCAAATGCTTTTTCTGTGTTTATTTTTTATTCTTTTTTTTTTTTTAGCTGAGCCATCCTGCCACCTGTTGGCAGCTCAGCGGCTGCTCAGCTCGGGCTGACTCGAACCGCTGTTGCTCAGAGCTCAAACTCTTGAGCGAGCTCTTAACCAACTGAGCCACTCAGCCGGCCCTCTTTTTCTGTGTTTATTGATATCATCATATGCTTTTTATTTATTTTGTTAATGTGGTGTATCACATTGATTGATTTGCATATGTTGAAACATTGTTGCATCCCTAGAATAAACCCCAATTGATCACTATGTATTATGTTTTTAATGTATTGTTGTATTCGATTTGCTAGTATTTTGTTGAGGATTTTTGCTTCTATGTTCATCAGAGATATTGGCCTATAATTTTCTTTTTCTGTGATGTCCTTGCCTAGTTTTGGTATCAAGGTAATGTTGGCCTTGTAAAATGAGCTAGGAAATATTCCCTCTCCTTCAATCTTTGGAAGAACTTGAGAAGACAGGTATTAAATCTTCTTTTAATGTTTAGTAGAGTTTATCACTGAAGTCATCTGACTCTGCATTTTTGTTTTTTTGGAGGTTTTTGATTGTTCTTTCAATTTCCTTACTGTTGATAGGTTTGTTTAGGTTTTCTAATTCTTTATGGTTCATTCCAGGAAGGTTATATATTTCTAAGAACTTGTCCATTTCTTCTAGGTTATTGAATTTGGTGGCATATAACCTTTCATACTATTCTTGTATAGTCCTTTGTATTTCTCTGATGTCTGATATAACTTCTTTTTCATTTGATTATATTTATTTGAGTCTTTTCTCTTTTTTCCTTAGTGAGTGTAGCCAGAGGTTTGTCAATTTTATTTATCTTTAAAAGAAAAACCATCTTTTTGTTTCATTAATTTTTATTGTCTTTTTGTTCTCCATTTCTTTTAATTCTGCTATAATTTTTATTCTTTCCTTCTACTGACTGTGGGCTTTGTTTATTCTTCTTTTTCTAGTTTTAAGGCAACATTAGATTGTTTATTTGAAATTGTTCCTATTTATTGAATAGACTTGTAATGCTATAAACTTCCCTCTTATTACCACTTCTACTCTATCCTCAAATTTTTGATGTCATATTGTCATTTTCATTTGTCTTTATGTATCTTTTGACCTCTTCTTCTATTTCTTCTTTGACCCAATAGTTGTCAGTAGCATGTTGTTTAACCTCCACATATTTTTGTTTTTTCTAGCTTTTTTGAGTTAATTTCCAGTTTCATACCATTATGGTTAGGAAATATGCTTGGTATGATTACAGTCCTCTTAAACTTATTGAGACTAGTTTTGTGTCCCAACATTTGCTCTATCCTTGAAAATGTTCCATGTGCACATGATAAAAATATATATTCTGTTGTTTTGGGATGTAAAGCTCTATAAATATCAATTATGACCATTTGGTCTAAGGTGTCATTTAAGGCTGATATTTCCTTATTGACTTTCTGTTTAGATGATCTATTCATTGCTGCCAATAGGGTACTTAGGACCCTACTATAATTGCATTTTTGTCAGTTTCTCCCCTTAGGTCTGTTAGTTATTGTTTTATATATTTTAGTGCTCCCAGGTTGGGTGCATATATATCAGTAAGTGTAAGTCTTCTTGATGAATTGTGCCCTTTATCACTATAAAATATCTGTCTTTGTCACTTGTTACCCTTTTTATCTTAAAATCTATTTTGTGTGATATACACTATTATACCCATTTTCTCTTAATTCAAATTTTAAGTAATATAATTCAGCTTTTCATTTAGAACTTTCTTCTTTCAAGCACATTTTCACAGGAAATTATTCTGTGCAGTGCGAAAGTTAAAAAAATTAAATGCTCAGAAGAATAGTGAAATAATACAACAAGTCTAGCATTCATGAAGTATGTCAACCTCAGGATTAATAAGCCAATATTGTACCTAAATGCATCAATTGAATGTCAACATTAAGGCATCAAGAGATTTCTTGTATAACTTGTAGACTTTCTGTGAGGCATATTATTTCTTAAAAGTAAGATAGAAAAAGAAAAGATAATGTGATAAAAATAACAGAAAATCAGGATACTATTGTAGATGGAATCTTTGAGTAACTGAAACCATTTAGAAAAATCTCATTTGTTTCTGATTAGTAAATTCAGGCTCTGAGTGTTTAGATGACTTGTTCCATTAGGAAAGATTTGGGTCATTTCTCTTATTTCACAATTAAGACTGAGGAACTTGTTCTTCTGAATCTCAACAATAAGAGTAGTCCAGTCTGAACCAGTAGCTTCAGTGTTTGCAGAGAGGTCCTTTGGGGATATTTCATGGGTAACAAGAGAGTCCCTTTTATTTGAAATAGGGGGCACTTCCAGGGAGATTTTTCTCATCCTATCAGGTGATACATTTAGCCAAGTATCCCAGTAATCCAAACTAACCTCTTCAAATAAACTAAAAATATCCAGCACTTATTGCGTGCCTACTATTGCCAATATTTAAATTCCAAGAGTTTAAATTCTTCGGTGACGGTGGCATTTGAAAATCATTTCTCAAAATACTGTTTGCGTGATCTTGGGTGACACTTTTAACCTCACTAAACTTTGACCTTTATATTTAAATTGAGTAGATATCTTCCATGTACAGTTGGAATACATATTAAAAGCTATATGTAAAACTACTTAGCTCAGGGACTGGCACACGTTTTGCTCTCAATAAGCAGTAATCCTTATTTTAGATTTCATATATATAATTTTTAAACAACTCTAAGATGCAGGTAATACAATTTCTGTTTGGATGAAGGAACTAAAACAATGTAAGAATGTCACACAGCAATTAAGTAGTAGAACTGGGATCCAAATCCAGGTTCTTGTGGCCTTAAATTATGTACCTGGCTTGCACTTTAGATTTTCCTGACTACTTATAAAATGCTGTGTCTGAGGCCTACCCCTAGAGATGTTAACTTAAATGAGGATTCTAATGTTTATCCAGGATTGACACTTCTTTTTTTTTTTTTTTAAACCAAATGCTTCTCTATATAAAATGCTTAGAAAAGTATCTGGTAGTATATTATAAGAACTAAAGAAAAAGTTTTTATCATTGTTGTTATTTTATACACCTACACATGCCAAACAAATTCCCCACATTCTCTCCTGCAGAAAATCAAGCAGGTTTTTGAGAAACTGACTCATATAAATTAACTGAATTGATTAAATTTCCTGACTTGTTTCAAAACTCTCTATGTTACAATATGTTCTAATAGCCTTAATGAGGTATTTAAAAAATAACCAGAGTAAAGGAGGTATAATGTCCAGGAAAATATAACCAGAAAAGTTCCTGGCTAGTCAAAGATGAGAACGGAGGTGAGGAGCTGAGTCAAAATAAGGAAACAAACAAAAATTCTGCATAATAAACTGTAAGCCTAGAAAATAGAATCTAATAATGTGTTTTAGACCCTGATTGACACAGTAATGGCTAAACAGCCTGAGGTTCAAATGTAGTAATATGCAAATTAAAACACACACACACACACACACACACACACACACACACACACACACATCTCTCAGAAAAACACCACCACCACAAAACTTGACAGGAAAAATAAAATAATTGTAATAGAACATTTGGTTTAAAAACATGTGATAATATAAATAGTAAATGACTAACTAGAGGTTGGACAAAAATTTTAGAGTCTGTGGGTGAATAGAGGGTAAGTATGTTGTAAGAAATATATTTCACCACTACAATAAGAAATCAATGATGAACAAAGAATTAACAACAAATATATTATTTAGTAACAGAGAAGTAAATACATAAACAGAAAACAGACTTGAAAACAGTTACCTTTGGTTAGCAGGATGAGGTATGTGTGTGGGAGTGGGTGACAGATAGGTGTTAGAAACTCATTTTTATTAAGCTTTCAGCACTATTTGACATTTGAAACTCTGCATATATATTCCTTGCATAAAGATTAAATTAAAGTTAAAATACCTCTTCATTCAGGAAAACAGTATTTTCAGGAAAAAAACAACAAAAAGAAATGGACTTACAAAAGGTTTTGTGGATTTTGCAGTGGAATGTCTAAAATTTTCCTTCAGTTACAGTTTCCTAAACTTGATATACCTTTTATAATATATCCTTTTTCACTCTATTCCTCCCATGTGTTTATGAAAAAGATGCTCAAAAATTGTGGATCTCAAAGTGAAGCATACAGTTTGAAGACTGACTGAAATGTGTGATTTGCCTACAAATTTGGAAAGATACTAATAATATGTCTTCATATGATGTCAGAATAATCAGCTAAAAAAGGAAGAATTCAGTCATTCATGGGAATGCAAATAGTCTTTTGACTCATTGCCAAGTTTTTCTTGTCTTGTATAGACACAAACTCAGTACTTTCTACCATTTATACAAAAATGTTTTAAATACACTTGCTATGGAATGGTTAAATATAACTCTAAGCTTTTGAGCATTTACACACACATGCATACATTCTCTTTTTTTCCTCAAAGGAGTCAAATTCTGAGTTTTAAAAAAGTTTCTTGAGTGTAGTAATAGTAATACATGGGACTAGAACACTCCATTTTGATGCTTAGAAGCACAACCTTACATTTTTTTATTGAAAACTAAATACTTGCAGCTTATAACATGAAAATATAGAAGATGGTCAGAATGCCAAGTCCTGTGACTCATTCACATGGGAAAATTTTTAGCTCAGTGTGTGCTTTAATAGTTATGGGCGCCACAGATTTTTGTTAATCAGAAATCTGTGTAAAACAGTAAAGCACTCCAATAACCTCCAGATCCATCCATGCCGCAAAGACAGTATTTCATCTTTTCTTATCATGCTAAGCAAAATAAGTCAGACAGAAGAAGACAAGAACCATGATTTCATTCATATGTGGGATATAAAAATGAAAGGAACAAATGAACAAGACAAACAAAAACTCACTGACGTAGACAACACCTTAGTGGTTACCAGAGGGTAAGGGGAGATGGTAGAAGAGGGTAAAGAGGGTCAAATATATGGTGATAGAAGGAGAACTGACTGGGTGGTGAACTACACAAATCCATATATAGATGATGTATCATAGAATTGAACACTTGAAACATATATAATTTTGCTAACCAATGTCACTCCAATAAATTTAATAAAAATTTGTAAAAAAGCACTCTGAAAATCAAAGTAATCATTCTCTGTTACTGATAAGCAGCATTAAGCTATAAGGCTGAGAAAGTGAGAAATAATTTACTAAAACCATTATTGAGTTCATTTAGTATCCAGATAACAAGATTTAACATTAAACGAATCATAAGAAAACAGTTCATTATGTTGCTATGATACAACATGAGAGAAAAGAAGAATCTCCCAAAAAGGACCTCACAGTCTTTTTGTCTCTTTCCTTCTGCTAGTCCATTTATGACATGTTTTTACTGCATCATATTTCCTGTGGTCCAGAAATGCTAGGCACCCAAACTTGAAGTGTGACACTGATTAGGACAGCAACCCTTACTATTCCAGAAACTGCTAACTTTGCAGTGGTAGTGTTATTTTCAGTTATTTCTGAATTACGGAAAATTGAAACAGTATTTTCATTAAACAAAGACAAGGGGAAGTCATTTGTGACAAATGACTATGTTATTATGGGATATGTGATAATGAATACAGTAAGTAAGGTTACAAACTAGCTTTCAACAAAATACCTTGTTTCCAATCACTTTCAATTAACTGAAATAAAACCTAGTTTTGACTTAAGTTTTTGGCATTTGCTCTGAGTCTTTCCTGAGGATAATGTATCTGAAAGTAGAAGAATTTAATCAGCATATTTGAAAACTGAGGTCTCTGGGAATATCTACTATTGTAAATGTTAATCTATGCATTTCCTCATATAGCCATTCTTAAATCAGTGATGGATGAAACTTAGTATTGCAAAACCAAATATTCCATAAACTTTTGGTATATCCCCAAATTAATATTAGAAGCAAATTATCTTGGATAAAAAAGTCTAATATTGCAAAACTAGCACAATGCTGTTTAGAGTAATGTCAATAAAAATAACAACTTTTTAATATTTGGTTCTTCAGTATTTAAGCTTATTCCTTTTTTTGGTCTCTTATCCTTCTTGCATCTTAGATATCAATATTTCTCCTGTTCTCAACCTGTCATCTCATTTATGATGTTTAAGGGTCACCCACGTCAGTTCCCAAGTTGCAGACACATTTCAGATTGTCCCATTAGCATCACATACCCAGTGCTACCAAAACTGGGTTTAGAGTCCACATATTGCTCTTCTTTTTGACTGTTCCTTGCCAAGATACTGTCAATGCCCAGCCACATGCCCTCAGCCTACCCCACGGAACTTACTCACAGACAGCAGCCATACTTGCTGGCATCTGAGGGCATTCTCTGGTTATGGGAGCAGGTGTGACCCAGGTATGGAGCAGGCCAGAAGTGCTAGAAAGTTGATTGCTTATAATTTAACGTTTTAAACATTTAATATATATAAAATATACAGACTTTGAAAATATCAAAGTTAGTCACCTAAAAAAGGTTCTCTATGATTTTGCTGAGACTACATAATCACAATTTTATATACTCAGCTACTGATTTATGGAAATATTAGAAACTTGCAAAACACTGTCAGATGAAAAGAAATGTCAAAATCTTCTCATAGTGCTAGCATAAAACATACATTGCTTGTTATCATATTGCCCATTCTTTTAAAAAGAATGTGGAAATTCCTGCCTTAAACAAATCATAAAATATACATTTCTTGCCACATACATCTAGTGAATGGGGTCCCTATGCACCTCGTTCCCATACCAGGCCATTACCTGCCAGTCATTTTGTTCCATAGCATATTTAGTATGAGCTTGCTATTTTCTAGGTGGCTTATGTATGACCCATTCATAATTTTTCCTTAAGCAATAAAGCAAAGTCATGACTAAAATGATGATGAAGCATCGTGAGTGAGGAGAAGAGCAGCATGGTAACCCTCGATCCAGGGCGCCTGACAGACGTCTAGCCCAGATGACGTTGGGTCTTCCTATACTGCAGACATTGCTGAAAGCATTCAACCTCCTTATAGAAAGGTTCCCCTGTGGCCCAGGCAGGAAGTACATGAGCGACCTCTTACAAATCATTGCCTGGGACACAATGCTAATACATAAAAGTTTACTGGTCATGATTGAAGTTCTGCTAGTAGTGAATGTGCCTCAGAAATTTAGGGTAGAGACCGTGATGTTCTGACATGCATCCAAATCACTTATCTCATCATTGGCACTTAATCAATCAACAGAGTAGATATATCCAGAACCTGCTATGTTCCTGAAACCAGTCCAAGTGTCTTCACATATAATAACTCCTTTAGTACACACAACCTTTTGGGGTGTTCTTAATAGATGAAATGGAGATTTGAGAAGGTTAAATGACTGTTATTCCAACTAACCGCTATAGAATGAATGGAAGGATATGCTTTAGAGCTGTGTAGGTACAGTAATCTTGTGCACACAACATACACAAAAGGTATCTTTTTAAAGGCAGCTTTGGATCCTGTAAGTAACTATTTGTAACAGCTCTATAATTAAGCCTAGTCCAGGAAATGAATTTTAATACTTAGAAGTAATATCATGCATCATAAAATTTACTGTATATTAGCAGAAACCCTGGGTAAATAGACCATAGGAAATCACCTAGATTGTGTGACAACATTTGACTTTTTTCTCTTATAAATAAATTAAATGATACAGAAATATGAAATAACTATAATCACTGTTTACATTTTATAACTTTAAAGGACAGAGAAAACACTTGGCTGCAGGATTTTGTTTTCTCATACTGAAAAACTTTGTTAGCAAGGAAATACTAAAGATCTGGTTACCGCCTTGAAATTGGAGAAGGGTAAATTAGAGAGAGTACAAATCCGGTGACCTGTTTTTCCTTATCCCTGACAACAAAGTTGCTTGAAATACCTAATTCAAAACATAAAAAGGTCTGATGATTTGTCTTTTTTTTCTCGTGATTAGATATATTATATTCTGTGGGATTAGGTAGTTAGAAGGAATAAATACTAAGAAATGGAGATCTCAATTAAGGGTACTCTTTTATTTTTAATTAACTATGTCCTTAAATAAAAGGAGCTCTTAAATGCAGTCATTATTCTTTATTTAATGGTGGTTTCTAAAGGATTTGTTAAGAGTAGCCATAGATCAGAACCTGGGTGCTGGCATACCAGTCACCTACCCTTCAATTAGAGTAAAATTGTGAGGCAAAATATGGATTTAAATAATTATAGTATTAATTATTATAGAAATATAGTATTCTTTATTTGTAATAATGATCACTATAATAATATTGTATTCATTCTTTGGTTTGCATATTTGGCCCTCTTCTTTCATATACTGTGAATTTCCAATAACCTTTGGGGATCCAGGGATCTGTTCTTTCTATTTTTTACAATATCCTAATGACTTACAGAAATCAAGTCAGACTCTGTTTTCAGGAATGAGGCTTCTCTTCACGTAGCAAAAAAGTTAGTAAGTAAGTAAATATCAGGGGCTCTTTGCCAAAGCTTTATTGTAGTCAAAAGAATATTAGAAAGTGGGGTTTCTGGAAAGTTCTTGACATCACTGATTCAATCTTTATAAAGGATCATTCTAATAGAAAAGCTTTAAAATTCATGAAAAATAAAACAACGTTTTAGCTATAAAAACTGCCATACTTTCAGATTTTTGCTGCACATCTCTGTCATTGATGTTCTGCAGGATTTATCTGGGAAAATGGAGCTTAATTTCTATCTTCAGTTACAATGTTTTAGAAACTGGCCCATCAATGAATAATAGAGAAAGACTGCCTTCAGAACAATATGGACCAGCTTTGTATTTCCTTCCATAACATCACGATGGCACAGAGATGACATGGAATATACATTGGGAGTGAGGACAAGTCTTGTTCAAACTGAAAGCAAAGGCAGTGTGCCTTCTTAGTGCAGTGGGCAGCAAGTGTCAAAAGCAAGGACAGGCCTACTGAGGGTGAGAAAGCTACGTTAACCAGTGTTAATCAGTGTTTCTCTCTCAGCTCCACTTTGATTGAAGTGGAAACTTGTGATCATTTCTAGGGTTCTCAAGTTTGCATTTTATCATTTGAAATTTGGAAGTGAAGAAGATAGTATTACATAAAATGAAGCAGATTGCTAAACTTATGAATAAATCCCACTATTTGAATATTTTTTTCCTATTCTCTGTGACTGCATGACTTGTTCAGTTCTTTTCTTCCTATTAGATTCTAAACTGTGTATCAATCTTTAGATCTTTGATCTAAAGGTGAAAATTGCATGGGTTTTTTTGTTGTTGTTGTTTCTGCCTTAATATGTAGAAATGGCAGAGCATTGTGAGGATGGGCATTGGGCTAAAATCCTTTCTTCACAAAATAAATTTGCTAGGAATAAGAAACACTCTGTGAAATCGTGTATTAGGGTTGGATATTTAATCTTTGATCCTCATCTGTTCAAATAAAAGTGTTTCTTTGCTTTCTGTAATATATCTGATTTTCCTTACAATGCCTTGACCTTATAGGGGAAAAGAGTTCCCATGTCCTCCCACCCCCATGTCACTACATTAATTTACAATACAATAAACTAATTCAAATTTAGCAAGTTAATGACTTTTAATTTTTAGATAACTTGGTAACTTATTGTTTTTGGGATGATTTGATATTTCATAAAAAGTTTTTTTTGTTGTCCTAAGCTATTTCCCAGGATGCCCCTGGTACATATGATCTGGGGCTCATGTGAGCTCACAGTGGTGTGAGGAGACAAGGTCTGTGGGTCCAAGTCATTTTCTCTTGATTTTCTCTGGTCTCTGCTGTGGGGTGGGGCTAATCCTGTTATTTCTTGATTAATGATTGCTGTGGTGAATCCATGGATGTTCAGGCTGTTAAAAGGTAAACTGAGGCACATTAAAAATTTTAAGAGTATATTTGAGCAAAAATTGATTCCAATCAAGCAGTGCTGAACTGTAAGTGGTTAGGATGCTCTACCGATAGGAGCAGATGGGGAGACTTTTACATAAAAAAGGCAGGAACATAACAAGATTATTGATTTGCTATAGCTTAAGCCTGGTTGGCTGTTTCTGATCGGTTGCCCTTTGGCTTCGATTTTGTAGTCTTGAAAGGTTACAGGTGTAGATTTTGGTTTGTTACATCAGCCTTCAGGGCATTGGAGCCACCTCAGTCTAATGGGCTTCTTGTTTAATTAATTTAATAGCACATCATGCTGAAACTTACTATTAGAGTGTGTGGTTTCCACCTTTTGCCACCAGTCCTCAAGTCCCTACACATAGCATGGCCTTCGTCAGAATCCCTCACGCTTCCCATAATCCACTGTATCTCTTTGCCAGGGTGTAACAAAACTGTTGACACCTTCCACAGCTCTCACAGCTGTGGGGCTGTCTTACGCTATCTCTCTAGCTGCTACCCTCTGCCAACACTGTATGATTCCAGACATGCCATGTTGAACATGGTCACATGCAAGACTTTCCCTAGAGCTGGGTAACTAAATCCTCCTGCCGCCTCATACGGAAGAAAGCTTTATTGGAACACAGCCACTCATTCATTTTGGTGGTGTCTGTGGCAGGTTGTATGCCACAAGGGCAGTGTTGAGTATTGAGGCAGAGATGATATAGGCGACAAAACCTGGAATATTTAATATCTGGACTTTTACCGAAAAGATTGGCTGACTCTCGCCCTAGAGGCTTGCAACCCTCCCAAAGTGTCCTGGGTAAACAGGTCACTACCTTCTCTCTTCCTCTCTTATTCTCAAGATCCTCCATTCCCAACAGGAATTTTCCAGAAAGGAAAAATGAGGTCATAGTCTCTCACCGCCTTCACATCCCTTTCTAACATCTCAGGGGACATGGGGCATTCTTTTCTTGTCTGCCAAGTGTTCCCTTAAATCAATGTCTCCTTTCTGTAATGGTGTTTACCCTGTTTCCTATCTTGAGATCCTAGTGGCAGGTAGGGAATGGGAGGGAGAAACAAGCTTACAAAGAGAATGTAAATCAGGAGATAGTCAACAAGTATTGCACTTGTTACACCTGGCCTGCTTTTATTTTTCTAAAGGTGTAAATAAATGCCAATAACTAGGCACTTGAAAGAGTAGATTGTTACTTTGTTTTTCCTAGTGATGCTAAAATATTCACTTCAATTCTCTTGCTCAAATAAAGTAAAATATAATTATGAATGACCTAGATAAGTGAAAAATCAGGAAGAAATTTTCAGAATAATATTGTGATATTAGCAACCATGTGAAATGTTCCAACTGTGTTTTTACCACACGTGGAGGAGTTCTATCAGCTCTTTTTTTCCTAAACACATTTGAATATATGTGTATTCTATCTCTATTTCTATCAATCAACTCCAAATTATATAATACCATACAATTTGGGAGTGGCCATACCCTACTTTTAGGGTAATTTATACAGAATAGTGTAATAGATTTCAGGGCTAAGAAGATAGTAAATATCTTTATTCATGCCTGTTTTTGACTCAGGACATTTAAAAAACATCTGAGTAAGGTTTTTCTAGTAGCTACAGTCTGTACTTATTTTTCACTATTATTTTACACTAGCTTAAGATCAAAACCACCATTCATATATATTAGATCTAAGCCAAATAATTTTTTGTAACTTCCTTAGCTAAACATGGTCAACTTTAACAATGGCATTCTTAGGATTTTGTGTAGAATTGATATTTAAAAATCCATAATATATATTTTCCATCAAACATACTTATTTACACATTACTGTACCTCCTACCAAAGTGGATTCACTGCTGCTTATAGTGTTATTAATGGGGGTAGGGATTGGTCATAATTTTTGCATTATAAATATTCACACAGAATCTTGTTTGCATGCATGAAATTTTAACTGTTACCTGGATTTTCATGGGCTGATCAAGAGGTGTTTCAACTTGTCAGCCAAAAGTGTGTGTGGGTCTTGTTCGTGAGTTCAATTTAAAATGATTTAAAAACATTGGGAGGGTTGTACACAGCAAGGGAGAGTGTCCATAAAACTTATGAGCATTCTGATGACTCCTAAATTCTATGCTTATCTAGTGTGTGTGTGTGTGTGTGTGTGTGTGTGTGTGTGTCTCCTCCTCTCTCCATCAGTTGTGTTGTCGGAGAGTGGGCCCTTCTCGGCGCAAAGTCCAGGTCCTTGGCAACTCGAGCAAAGAATTGAACGAGATGCTAGAGTAAAGTACTGAAAAAGTAGTTTATTTGGAGATAGTACATTTCAAAGAAGTAGAAGTAGGCCGGAGCAGGAGAGAATGGCTCAAGGGCCCATTATTAGAAGAGAAATTATTTCAAGGAGTTTGGAGCACATGGAGCGGCCACGTACAAAGGCGAGGCTCAAAAGGCTTGAAAAGGAAGGAAGGAGGTCAAAAGGGAAGAAACAGTCCAAAAAGAGGGAAGGCATCCAAAAAAGGCGGACTTTCCAGGACTTGGAGTTTTTATCCCCTTTCTCTAGAATGGGCTGTTCCCGTCTGGGCGTGGGACCACTTGATTGGAAGTTTTGGGTGCAGAGGGGAGGTCATCTGGGCGGTTACATTCTGTGGGACGTGCAGGTATGCAGAAACCCAATGCCTGCCTCTAACTGCCTGCCTAGTTTTCCCCTTGAGAGATGTGAGCCCCATAAAATCTCTATGGGAAGCTGAGGGACAGGAGGTCTCTTCTTCTGTATCTGCTTCCTGCTGGGCAGGGGCGTAGAGGTGTCCCTGCCTATTGGGGGGTTCACAGAACTCTGGCTCTAGCTGATCTCAGATGAGAGGAAGCGGTCTCGAGCTCCACCTGGAAGACCGTGTTGGCTTCTTTGGTTGTGACTGGCAATCTTGTTGGGGTATCTTCTGGACCCCCAAGGCCTCTGAATGAGGAAAAATATATTTTAATTAATAAATCTGTTAGCTCTGAAGCCTGTGGCCATTCAGCCGGTCAATCAGGTGGCATCAGTTGTCTGGGCCCAGAATGGGTTTGACATTTAGTTTACTGGCCTGGGGGGATATTAGGAAGTCGCAGGCTTTCAAGTAGTTATCTGAAGCAGGGGTAGGAGACTTCTATTGTTTAGGATTCATAAACTGACTTACAAAGCAATCAAGAAGCAGGGGGATAGGAGAATTCTAGGATTCAGGCTAGGAGCAATCTTTAGCCTAGGATTCACAGACTGCTGAGAAGAGTAATCACAGCCAGGGGCTAAGAAACTAAGAATCTAGGGAGGAGACTTAACATTTCTATACTTAACATTTCTATAGGAAAGAACACTTAAAAGTTTCTCAGTGGTGGGGGTGCTGCTTGGTTGGCCAGTAACAGTTGTACTTATCTAGAAATTGCATTTAGGAACAAAGCCTCCAGACTTAAATATGACAAGTAAAATGCAAAGATGGATCTCACTTTAAAGTTTATATGAAGTGTAAGCAAGCAGTTGTTGGGGAGGGTCATCAGGAGGCTGTGACTGCTGGTTTGACCTGTGAGCTGAACCTGGGCAAGTGGAGGGTCCCCGCTCCATCTGCTGTGCCTGGATTGTGTCCTTCTCCTACTTCCCTGTGCTATTGGGTTGTCGGAAAAGTCATGACTCATTTTTGCAATGAAAAACATAAAAAATACGTCATGACTTTTCCGACAACCCAATAGAAGCTGCCCAAGAACACAGCCTTGAGAGAGAAATGTGGTGAGGAGACTGTCTGCACTGGGTACGGGACAACCCTGTTAAGCTGTCCTGTGTACAGGACTAACCCCAGTTAAAACCTCTATATAAACTTTGAAGATGTGATGGTGGGTGCAGAAAAACTACTGGTCTTGTGACCATCCAAATAAGCCTCATAAGTAAGTTCCCTCACTTAACTACACCTGCCACCTACCAATTTGGAGTGGTCTGCCCTTTCTCTTGGCCTCTCCCTGCCCTCCAGGTATGGGAGCCAGTTTCAGATTACACCCAGGAAGCTCCTGAAGAGGAGACCCAACATCAGTCTGTACCTTTAATTAATACATTTCTAGTTCTTTAGGATACCTTCCCCACTACATGGACTACAGCACCACACAATTACTCCCAGTGTGTAACATCCGCATTTCATCAACAGCTCTGATGCCCCAGGCACCCCTCCAATGACAATAATGGTTCTGATCCAATCTACTTACATGGTCATATTTGCACACATTCCAGCTCATCCTGAATGATCCCTCTCTCCACTGGAAACCAGTTAAGATAATGAGAAGTACAAAGTTCTTGTTACTACTGATGAGGTTTCAGATTGCTGAGGTGAATCATTCTGATGTCTGGCCCCAGGCAGTGGTGGGGAAACCAGTGAAGGAGAGAGCTTCAGAAAACGTCCAGAAGACTGTCAGTTCCTTCCAGGTGTTTGGCCTGCTCTGAGAGCACTGAGTGAACAATTCTGACTTTCTTGACTTTATTTTCTCCTAGAATCTTAAATGATGTGTTTCATTTAAAACTACTTCACTGCTCATACATTTCTCCTTGACCTCCTTAGACTAGATAGTGGGAGGCAAGCAGCCATGAAAGAAATAAAACTGAAAAACAGAGTATGTGGTAAGAGCTGAACTGCAGGTAACAAAATAGTGTCTCTAACATTATGAAAAATGAGGGCATATTTTTGCTTTTAAAAACTAAACAGGAAGAAATTTCATTATTGAAATAGCTGATACCTGTGGTTATTACCATGTATACCATAAAGAATAACCACCTTATATCTTAACATTAATTCAGATTAAGAAACAGCTTATAATCATCCTCTGTGTAGCAACGTACTGTACTCTTCATTCGTCCAGTTAATATTTATTTAAATATTATTTTATTTCATGTTAATGTTTTGTTTTATACCATTCAGTATACAAGAAAATTTAACTATTGAAGTAATCCAATAACAATTTATTATGGGACGTGAAGAAGAATTTAGAAAAATATAAATAAGACTATTTGGTAAATTTAGATTTTATTGTTGAGAGTTTAACATAGTGGTAAAGACCATGAAAGGCTACCTATAAATCCTTAAATCATCCATAAAATGAAATAGTAGAGCTAATTTTTCTTTAGTGATCTTTTTCTTTAGTTATTGTATTGCGGGTCCTCATGATTTGTACTTTTAATCCATTAGCTTATATAGACCCTCTCATATTTCCTTTTGCAATTTCTCAGTCTCTGGCTTTCCAGGCCCAGAACTGTGCCAAGATCAAAGCTTTTTTGAGAATTATGAGGTGGGCCATTTTCACATTTCTGTGTCACATTTCAATTAAAACAAAACTCAAAAAGGTTAATGAAATGTTAAAACGTAAACAAAAGCTGTGATAGCATTGTCTACTAGTCTTAAATATTTCAAAAAATTGTCACTTTCTTAGCTGAGCGATTGTTTGTTTTAGGACTGCTTTTCAGCAGTTTATTTTCATGTCCTGTCTCGCCCATCTGCTAACTTACCTCCTGCTCAGTGCTGTTCCTTCTTGTTTCCTTACAGCCTCCTCCTGTAGTATTTAGGAATGGCGTTCTGCGGCCAGAAGCCACATTCCACTTAAAGTGGCTTAAACAAGAGAGAGGTTTATTTCTTTCTTCATGTGTAAGAAATTGGAGGTGATCCGCCAAGGACTAGTATGTTGGTGTCATGATCATCAGGGCGCCTGACTACTTCTCTCGCTTTGCAACCCTATCCTTAACACATAGCTTTCGCCCTAAGCTTGCCTTGTGGTCCAATATGGCTGTTGAAGTTATCATAGCCTCTTTCTAAGTAGAAAAGAGGAGGGGCAAAGTAAAAATATTTCCCAGAAGTCCTACCCAATCCCTACTGTAATCTCATTGATCACTTCTAACTGCAAAGAATATGTCTCCTATGCTATTCTTGGCATATGCCTTTCATTCATCAAAATCTCCTTGGAAAATACCTACTAGTTTCATTAACTTTGAAGAATATTTTCATTTATATTGGTATAGGGTCATAGGTTAGGGTTTTCCAAACTTCAATACTTTTAGTACCGCCTTCAAATTTTTGCCACATACAACTTGTACTGTTAATTACTACATTTATCTTAAATAGCTTTGTAATTATTTTTTGCAATAATCTGCTTAATATCATAGGTCTAATATTTTAGTTATGCTTTTTCAAGTGCATATTAAAACAAATATCATACATAACTGTTTCAACAAGTGTATTAGTATCTCACCTAAAATCACCTGTACACAATTGTTCACATACTATCAGCAATGGTATATAATATTATGTCAACTTGGCTATGCTCTGGTGCCCAGTTGTATGATCGAACAGTAATGTATCTAATAAACCTTGTTATGAAGGTTTATTTTTAGATGTGATTAACATTTACAATCAGTGGATTTTAAGTGAAGCAGATTATCTTCCATAAGGAGATGGGCATCATTAAATTAGTTGAAGTCTTTAAGAGCCTCAAGACTGCAACATATAAACCCTGCCTAACTTCCAGCCGTTCACTTGCTCTACAAATTTCAGACTTGCCAACCTGTTTCTCTGGAGAGGCCCAACAATTACATTATCCTTCAGAAAACAGTGTCTTATGCCAAGAGAATAAAAGTAGGATTTTAAATTAATATTTTAAAATCATGTTTGAATAGGTAACATTTGCTCATAGTATAAAAACTCAACTGATACATAAGGATATAAAATAAAGTAAAATAAAACACTCAAACTCCCTCTCACTTCTCTGTCTCTAAAACATCTTATTCCTTCCTTAGTGACATCCATTATTACCATTTTCTCCAATATCTTCAGAAATATTCTGTGCATATAAAATCAAACATGTGCGTACATAAATAATTGCACATACACTAATACTCCTGGACATTTAACATCTACTAAATCAGGATGATTTTTACTGGCAATAGTGATTATGCTTATCATTCTTGATTTTCTTTTCTGGTGTCATTACTGGACAACTGTAACAGAAATATATTTTAATCGACAAACCAATTAAAGGCCATTTGAGAAAAGAATATGATTTTGGTTCTTTAAACGTCTTTTATTGACACCTGCTGGTAGGTGTCAATACCAGGTGACATGTGGCACCACATGCTCTTGATGATGTGGAGGATGGCACTGTGTAGAAAAACACAGATACCAATAACCCTGAGTTTAAAAGCATGTCAGTAAAAGATGATTCTGCAATGAAGAAATGTTAGGAATAACCAATTTTGCTGTCTAAGTATAGTCAAGAAAACTGCATGATTTAAGAAACATATGTCTAACTTATAGTAAAGATCTTTTTGAGACATACAAAATAAGAATTTTAAATTAAGAAAAAGCGTTGTGTCATTGCTTAATTGATAGCAAATTTTATTTCCTAGTGATGTATAACTAACTGATAATGCCCTTTGTCAGTATTTTATATATGGCACCTGTGTATGTGTACATGTAAGCATATGCACTTCTTATTCAAACAAATAATGACATTTATATACCAAATTATGTAGCTTTCTTTTCTAACTTAGATATTACTTTATATCACTTCATATGTTCGTTTCATTTTTTTCTAATATTGTGTCATATTTCACAGTAATGACATACCACAGATTAAACAATCCACTCTTGACCAATATTTCAGTTTGATTAGGCTGTTTTTAATATTTTTCTATTATAAACAACAATGAAGTGTGAATATATATATATATATATATATATATATATATATATATATATATCTCAC
>NW_017731764.1:223608-229948 GCF_001890085.2 Hipposideros armiger | reverse complement strand
AACAAAAGGACAGCAACTTGTCTGTTCCCCTTCCCCCAATTCCCCAGCACTGTTCCCATCCCCCCAATTCCCCAATAAAAATCTTAAAAAAATATTCTTTATAGATAAAAAAGTGTATTTCTTTCCATATTTTGCTATTAGTTTTTTTCATGAATGAATTTTGTCAAACGTTTTTTACATTTATTGACATTTACTGACATAATTATGATTTTGAGTAAACTAGTAAGATGATAAATTAATATTGTAATTATTAACTTCTCTAATACTTGGAATAAAATCCACTTGAAAGTGAGGTATAATACTTTAATATTTTGCTGGGTTTGATCTGGTAACATGTTAACAATTTTATGTTCATTAGAAAACTCATGAGAAAAAACAGCCTGTTGCATGTACCCATATTTCTGTTTCCATTTTTATATTTTTCCTGATACTCTATGATTAACTTTCTTTTTTGGGGGGGAGGGAGATTTTGTGTGACATTTAATTCTTATTTTACTAATATTTTATAGTAAATATGAGAAGTAAAGACGGGGATGGCGTGAGGAAAAGGACGAATAGAAAACTATCTTTCAAGTTTCTTAAACTATTGAAGCATATGCTAGGATAAGAAAGTTCAGGAAAAGCATCATGTCCTTTATCACCACATAGCTTTTAATAGAGATGTATGACAGAGACATGGCAACTCTTTAACTCTGATGGAAACGACTCTGACAATTAATCCTGCATCAAACTTGCCATATGTAGAAGTGTGGGCAATGCAGTTGCTACACAGTAGGGCAGATGAAAAGTTGATTTTTCAGAATCTACTTTCTAGTATGTAGGTAGGAGCATGTGTGCTCTTCTCTGATCTCAATATCTCTTACTCTCCGGCAGGGAAGGGAGAGCCCTTCCAGTCATGCGGCAATGGGAAAACTGCTAGGCAAGGTAGAAGAGGGGAAAGGGGAGAACTGACTCTGGGTAGTGAACGCATAATGCAGTATATAGATGATGTATTATAGTATTGTACACTTGAAATCTATGTAGTTTTGTTGATCGTTGTCACCCAATAAATTTTTAACAAAATAAAGAAAGAAAAGAGTAAGATTTATTTATTTATTTATATTTATTTTTTTTTAAAGATTTTTTTTATTGGGTAATTGGGGGGATGGGAACAGTGCTGGGGAATTGGGGGAAGGGGANATATATATATATATATATATATATATATATATATATATATATCTCACTCATATGTATGTTATTCCACTTAAAGGGTGAGCACATCTATAGTTTGAATTACTAGATGTGGAATTGCCAGGACAAAGGTTGAACATTTTTTACATTATGATAAATACTGACAAACTATTCAACTATTCTTTATAAATGTGGTATTCAATTATACTTTCACCAAAAATGTATAAGTGAGAGACTTGTTTATAACCTTGTGTATTAGGATTCTCCAGAGAAAGAGAATCAATAGAGAATATATTATATATGTATAGATTAAGGAATTGGCTCACATGATTATAGAGGTTGAGAAAAGTCCCATGATCTTATGATCTGCTGTCCACACACTGGAAACTAAGGAAAGCCCGTGGTGTAGTTCATTCTGAGTCCAAAGGCCTGAGAATCAGGAGCTCCAATGGTACAAGTCCCAGTCAGAGTGCAAGACACAACCAGTATTCCTGCTCGAGCAGTCAGGCAGGGGGGTGAGGGGGAGAGAGAGAGAGAGGAGGAATTCTCCCTTCCGCCACCTTTGTTCTATTGAGGCCTCAATGGATTGGATGATGCCCATCTTCACTGAGGAGGGCAATCTGGTTTACTCAGTCTATAGATTCAAATGCTAATCTCTTCCAGAAAGACTCTCACAGACACACCCAGAAATAACGTCTAGCCAACTATCTGGTCACCCTGTGGCACAGTCAAGTTGACACATAAAATTAACCATCATACCTTGCAACTTAAAAATGTAATCGAAAGGTTTTGTTAAGCAATGAGACTGAAATAAATAGTAATGTTGTTTGGGACTTAGTAAACTGCAAGTAACTGAAACACAGTTTGAGGTCTAATAAACACACCAAAATAATTAAAATAAAATAAAACAAAAAGATTTATTGGCAAAAAAAGAAAAAAAAAGAAAACCTGGAAGATATTTGAATAACTAGATGTTGTAAGCAGGGAAGCCCTGCAGCCTATATTGTCTTCATAGACTCAAATTAGGAAATTTATGCAATAAGGGTCCTCTCTTTGCATCTCATCACTTCTTTTATCAAAGTGCTAACTTCATTCCCCCAGGCCCCTTCGCAGTCTTGAGCATTCCTGGAATTTTGTCCTTTCAGTGTACACCCTGAGAAGAAGATATTTTCCCTCAACAGCAACAGAAAATTCACCACGGAAGATTCCATTCAGCCTTGTCTATGTATCTTGTCCAACACTTGGCTATGTGTGGATTGAAGAGTGAAGTGCTATCATGGACCCAGTCTTGTTCATACAGGCACATATCTGTCCAGCACACATCATCTGGATAATAGGAACTACTGCTATAGAAGTGCTATTATTTGTTCACAAATCGCCTTCTTATTGCCTTTAAGGTCACACTGCATGGGCGGAAAAAACTTCTTGAACTCTGGTTCTGGTTTCTCTATGTGCAATGGTTTAGAGAGAGGGAAAGAAAAGAATGCTTGTAAGTGTGTATGAGAAAGACAGAGAAGAATGAAGGACAAAGACTAGAGAAAGAGAGAGAGCAAAGACAGTAAGGCAACACCAATATATAAAAAAAGCAAAGCAATAAGAATATCTGTAGAAGCAAAACAGCAATGGGGCAGGAAGAATGTGAAGTATTGAACAATTCAAGGTACAGGCCTGCCTCAGAGCTCTATGTCTTGTCAAAAACTTATATATCCATGGAAAATTTTGCTCCACTTTGAAAAACAAGGCTTTAGATTAAAAGCATTGCTTATTTGGAAGAATAGGAATGAGATTTTACTGAAATCATTGAATATTGCTGCCTGAGTGGATATAATTGAAAATAGTTATTATCCTATAAGTGTTTTATAAAGTGTAATGAAATGTGCCCTGAACTTTACACCTTTAGCACAGTCTATACTTCTCCTAGTTATGAAAAGCCAAGTACCAAGTATATTTTGTACTCTTGGCTTTAAAACCACACATGAAAGAGGGAGAAATGGCCTGCAGATCAGAATTATTTGCCTGAAGCCATGTAGAAACATGGCAACATATAAACCAGTTATCCCTCTGAAGTTTAAATCAATATAAGATCAACAAAACCATTCAAAGGGATTGAGATCAGGCATCATTTAATTGACTTAATTTCCACTTGTCTAATAGGCTCCTTAAGAAGCTACTAGACACTTATTTGGAGGTTAATGTGAATTGAGTTTCCATAGCTATAAATGTGTTGCCTCATAGAATAGAGACTTGGAATTTGTGTGGCATTTTGCTTTATTGACGTTTTGACAATGAACTATTTATGTACAAATGTACTTTGGAACATATTGCAGCAAGATTTTTGGCAGAGTGTTCCCTTTCAAATATCAAGCTTAATCGTACAACAAGGTTTGCATCACCATGCACTGCAGCAAAAGCTTGGGCACTGTTTCCTTATAATTGATTATATGACTCCAAAATATGACCATCTGTGCCTGTTATTTGTGGTGCTGATGGTGTTCTTTCTCCAAAATGATTGTGCATTCCTTGAAAGTGGGGAGAATATTTTGTTTTTCATGTACTTTAAAAAAAATGTTTTGGGCCGGCAGATTGGCGAGTAGCTTGGGACACCAGCTCTGAGCAGCAGGGTTTGGATCCCACATGAGGGCCAGTGATGCTGCACCCTCTACAGCTAAGATGGTGAACAACAGCTCAACCTGGAGCTGGGCTGCTGTGAGTCGGCAGCGATGGCATAGGCTGCAGTGGGGCTGGCTGGCAGTGGGCGTGCGCTTTTGTGAGCTGCTGTGAGCCGCTGTGAGCAGCCGTCCAATGGCCGGCGAGTGAATGCCTCACCTGGGAAGAACGCAATGATTATACCAAGATAACCCAGCGAAGAGATGTCCTTCACTATTAGACTGAAGAACAAAAGGACAGCAACTTGTCTGTTCTCCTTCCCCGATTCCCCAACGCTGTTCCCCTCCCCCAATTTCCCAATAAAATCTTAAAAAAAAAATGTTTAGCACAGATCTAAGCATATGGTGTATGCTTAATGCACATTTGTTGACCTGATGTGGTTTACCTTATCTTAGCATGGCTGCCTGCAAGATGGTGTGGGTCAGCCTACAAAGTGATTTATTTTCAGATTTTCAGATGTCCAAGCCCTTCTCTCTTTAATATTCCTTTCAAACTATCCAACATACTGTCCCCTGACTCTAATCTGGGCCAAAGCCTTAAGGAGAACATGTGAATATGTATGTCACTGTATGTCCTTCCTCTTTCTATCTCTTTTTTTCTTTCTTTTTGGCTTGCAGGGTCATATTTTGTGTTTTTGTTTTTTTTTCTTTTTCTTTGCTGAATCACTGAGACTTTCATTATATTCTTGAAAAGATGGGTTGTTTATGGCTTGCTACTTCCTCATTGCTGTATCCTTATTCCTGAATCCAGGCTCATGCCTCTGCATCATATTTTTCACATCAAATTTGGCACAGCAAGTCACATGCCTAGGCCTAAAAATCAGAATGGGTGATGTTATAGACTGAATTGTGTGTCCTTAAAATTCATGTGTTAAAGTCTTAATCCCCAATGTGACTGTATTTGAAGATAGGGCCTTTAAGGAGGTTTTAATTAAGGAGGGCCTTTAATTAAGGTTAAATGGGGTCATAAGGGTGAGGCCCTAATTCAATATTATTGGTGTCCTTATAAGAAGAGAAAGAAACACCAGGAATGCACATACAGAGAGAAAAGGCCTTTGTGAGGACACAGTGAGAAGATGGCCATCTGTAAGCCAAAGAGAGAGGCCTCAGGATAAGCCAAATCTGCCAACACCTTGATTTTGGACTACCAGCCTCCATGAGAAATATGAGAAATATTTAAGCCACCCAGTCTATTGGTATTTTGATGTGGCAGCCATAGCAGACTAATACAGGTAGGATACACAGAATATCAGAGAAAAAGGCATGGCTACAGATAGGCCATTAATGCCATCAATCTACAAGAGATCTATAAATATATTTTTTAGAATATATTTTTTAGTATAATATAGTTTGAAGTATAACATACAGGGAGAAAAGTGGAAAAATCATGACTATGAAGTATGATAATTTTTTTCTCCAAAGTGAACACAACTATGTAGCCACCAAGATCAAAATATAGAGCACTATCATTCATGCGTGCATGTGTGTGTTTTGAGATAGCGATTAATTCATTTTTTTTCTTATGGATATCCAATAAATTCAGCAAAACTTACTAACATGATATCTGTTTTTATTATTCTTCAACTTTGCTATAAATCAGGTTCTATCTTTATGTGGTTCTTTCTGGATGATATATTCTGTTCTATCACTATTGGCACCAGTACCACATATTCTTAATTACTATAGTCCTACTGATGTATGTTTTTCAAGATTGTGTTAAGTGTCCACACTTCTTTGACTTTTTATAGGAATTTGAGAATCAGCATGTAAATTTCCATAAAATGAATTTTGGATTTTGATTGGGGTGGCATTTAATCTCAAAATTAAGAGAGACATTAATATCTTTAAAAATTGAGTTTTCTGCTTCATAAGTGTTTTATTTCTCCATTTATGTCTTAATTCTGTTTAATGATGTCTTGTAACTTTGTTTGTAGATCTTTCATTGTCTATTCCTAGATATTTGATATTTTAATATTGTTTTAAGTTATACTATTTAAAAATTTAAATTATCTGTAGTCTTGGGTTTTCTAAGTACATACAATCAATGAGAAATTATTATGTTTGGTTGGTTTTTATATTATTACAAAGGTGAGATCCTTCAGTATAATATTGAGTGAAAGGGATAATAGTGGTCAGAGATGTCTCATTCACAATTTCAGGAGGCATGCTCTCAAAATTTTATTGTTAAATCATTAAATATGATTTGTTGTTGGTTTAATAAATATTCTTTATAGGGCCGGCCAAGTGGTTTAATAAATATTCTTTTTTTTTTTTTTTAAGCTCAGCCATCCTGCCACCTGTTGGCAGCTTAGCGGCTGCTCAGCTAGGGCGGGCAATCGAACTGCTGTTGCTAAGAGCTCAAACTCTTGAGCGAGCTCTTAACCAACTGAGCCACTCGGCTGGCCCCTAATAAATATTCTTTATAGGGCCGGCCGAGTGGCATGATGAGAACTGGCTTGGGACGCCAGAGGGCCCCGGTTCGGATCCCACATATGAGGGCC
>NW_017731764.1:212849-221958 GCF_001890085.2 Hipposideros armiger | reverse complement strand
AGTGTCACTGGCCCTCATATGTGGGATCCGAACCGGGGCCCTCTGGCATCCCAAGCGAGTTCTTAACCATCGCGCCACTCGGCCGGCCCAAGATTTATTTTTTATATTTGCTAGTGGTGTTGATTGACCAAAGGTAATTTCTTTTACTTTTGGGCAGTGAAATTGTGTTCTAATGATAAAGTAACTTTATCACTTAGTAGTCTTAAAAGGTAGTGTAGAGTGAAAACAAGGCCTTTTTAGGATCTACAGTAACTGGAAGGGGAATATGTGGATTCTGTCTATGTGTCAGGGGATGAAAAAGCTAATTCCACATCACCACAAATAAACTGACATAGAAAAATGAGACCTTGGCTTTTTCCATTTATACAAATACTCACCTTTTCTAGTTTATACTACTAAGTCTAAGATCAGCTTAATTACAGTTTGGGATTACTATGACTGTGCTTCTAAAGTTAAGGTGAAAAGCTATGTTCCTTTTTTCCCCCTAATTATGGAAATGAGTAAACTGAAAGCCTAAAATCTAGGGACTCTTTTCATTAATTTACTTGTGGGGACAACGTTTAAAACTTATCACTGCCATTGTTTTTTAACCTACAGAATTGGAAGTCTATGTTATCGGCAGGGAGAAGTCATTACACAAATCATAGAAATAGTCAACATGCATCTAAGTTTACCCATTGAGCAAAAAGAGCTAATGGGGGCAAGTTCTGAGAAAAACCTAAGTGTGTTTAAAAGAGAAGAATACCACACCTGTCTTTTTTCTTTTGCTTGAATGGAAGAAAAGAATATATGCAACTGATGGTGGGTGGGTGATTGCTAGGGCTGCAGTTTGCTCCAATACAAAGTGTGGCTTTCCTATTAGGGAAAGTAAATATTCAATGCTAAATGTGAGACTGAAGCCTTGAAAAAGTGGTAACCAGTGTTTTGGTTCAGGAATAGGCTGTTTAGCCAAATGCATATTATTCTCTCTTAAGCATTACCTTAATTTTAAGTATCAAAATTATGTATTTTTTTGTCTTAAAATAGTGCTTTCTTCTAAATTTGATTTCTTTTTTTTAGTAGATATTACTGTCTCCTCCAATATTTCTTTACAACTTTTACCTACCTGGGAGGTTTTCTTAGAGGCCACCTTTAATGTTCTGCGTCTCCAGCTGATGCAACTTATCCATGAACTCCGGGGGCGGGTGTTGAGGCCCTGCAGCTATTCCTTGCAGGTGCGGATGACCTTATAAGCCTTGGTGCATGCAGCTATCAGGGTTAGATCCAGTCTGTAGGACGCCTGCGGCCAGTGGTAGGCTGGCTAAGCCACCAGGCCGAATTGCAGTGGGACAGCGACTGCGAATGAGATCTGGCCGGCCTTCTGCCCGGAGAGGCGCGAGGACAGGCAGGAGCAGTCTGGGAACTCTGAGGTGGGAGACCACGGAGCACAGGTAGTGCTCCCAGTCGCGGCTCTTTGTGCAGGGAGCAGGATTGTGGTGTGGCTGCAGCTGGAGATGCGGAGCGGACAGACGCGCCAGGCCAGGCCAGGCCATTCTTAAATGGTAGGTCTTTTAATTTTCCTTTGTCAGAGAATGTCTTAATTTTGCCTTTGTTGTTGAAGGATACTTTCACTGGAACTCAGTGTTTGTACTTTTCTTTCTGTCGGGATTGTACTATTGTAGTTAGCAACTGCTGTGAAACAAACCACTCACTCTAAAAATCAGTAGTTTGAAATAACAAACATTTATTTAATTATGATTCTGTAGGTTTGTAATTTAGGCTGGTTTCTGCTGCAGACTTCTTTTGTTTCAGCTGGGTTTCCTCATTTCTCTTATATCAGTTACAAATAACTAGACTTTTCTCCTGAAGGTTGGTGGGCGGTAAGCCTGGGTATTGTCGCTGTTCTCCTGTCTCATCCAGATAACACGTGCACATGGCAGTGGTAGGGAATCCATGAGAGAAAGAAGAAAACTTCAAAAATTTCCTGGAGATTAGGCTTCTAACTGGACCAGTACATCTTTAGTTGCAGTCTATTAGCTAAAAGCAAGTCACCAATCAACCTATAAATAAGGGGTGTGGGAAAAAAATCCCATCTTTGGACGGGAGGATGTACAAAGTCAGATTGCAAAGGGACAGAGTATAAATGGGAGGCGTGAAGAACTTGGGACACTTTTGAAATCAGCCTACCACTTGAAACTTCAAGTCTTGCCTGCCTTTACAGGCCCTTGATGTTATCAAAGCGATTTAAAAAAATATTTTATCCACATTCCTTTGTTCTTATGAGGAAGGTTGGTCTGATACAATTTAATCCTCTATAGTTAGAGGTGGAAGTCCTGCAGTGATATTTTTAAAACCTGAGTTATGGAGGAGGTGGTGCCAAAAATTCAGAAATAACACAAGTAGAGCCAATGAATCACCAAAGTAGTAATTAGTGAAATTTTATTGTGCACACACCAAAAGTTCATGGACTGTGAGCACTCAAGCCAAAACTTGGCATGGGCTCAGGGATATATTGTTATAAAGCAGCTTCTACAGTGAGAAGGCAGTAACTATTTATTCTTCACAGTGATTGGTATAATATTAACTTTTTTTAAATTGGAAATTGGTTAGTGATTATCTCATATGAATTTGGAAAACGGCTTAAGTTTTGTGTATGATTTCCAGAGGCATAAACAATAAATGACCCAGGTCAAGGCAATCTTGCAGAATACAATAAATTAGCTTTGCTTGTGTGTATGACTAAACTGGCATTGTCTGCTCAGGGAGTTTTCAAGGCTGGTCTTTGTTTGCTTTTGATTTTTAACAGTGGAAAGATTATTTGCACTTTTGAAAAAGGTAGGCGTCTATACCATAAGATAAGTGGTATAAGCTATTTGGAATCAAGTTCAAAGCACTTTTGATTTCCTTTGTGTAGGTTGAATATGAGAATTAAGACAATTTAGCAACATCTGCCTAATCAAGATAGAAATAGAGCAGTAACAGGAACATGGCAATCTTTGTCATGAGAGAGAAATAGAATATAAATGTGGAATCAAGATGAAGCAATATGTCTATGTCCAATAGCATAACTAAATAAATGAACTTATATGTCAAGAACCATGGTAAACGCAAGGAAAAAGGGAAGGTAGAGTTCTTTATGATGCTAACGCTCATAGTTATTATTTTTTCTGTTGCAGTGGAATTATTTTCTAAGGATACAGAGCAACAATAAGATAAACCACACAGTCTTAATACTAGTTAGCCTGAATTCAAAATGGTATTTCTCATGACATCTCTGTTATAATATTTGACATAACAGTTTAATTAAATTAACTATATTAATTTAATTTTATTAATTTTAATTAATAAAAGTAAAATATCATTGTTTTATTAGATCACAAAAATAGAATTTATTAAAATATTTGTGAATTGTGTTTTAAAGTAATCCATAATAAAAAAATCTAGGATATTTATTTTGTAAATAATAATAAAAACAAACATAAATATGTTCTAGTACAGATCTTGAGGACAAAATTTTTTAAAAAGTGTCAAGAGAACATGGAAGTAGAAAGTATTAAATAGGAAAACTGAAATTAATCCTACAATAATTCTAGCAAAGAAAGTAAGTGGTCCAAACTTTTTTGTGTAATAGTAAGTTCTCAGATTTGATTGTTTAAAACCAATATAATTCAACAACATGACATTTAGAAGCTAGAGATCTTGAAAAAACATTAGATAACAATGAAAAATGTAATGAACTGAACTGAATTGAAGGAAAACATGGATAACAAAGAATAAAATGCAATAACAGTAATATTTTGTAAAAACAAGTATACGTCCTAATGTTGAATAATATAAAATAAAAATATAAGAAACAAAAATTTCTATAAGCAAAAGAAAGAATTGATATAAATATATGATTGTATTTGGAGACCAAATAAAAACATTGAATCTATGACTGCTCATGTAAATAAAATTTAAACGAGAACCTGCCATATAATAGCACCAAATTAATTTTTATTTAATTCAATTGATATAAATAATTCAGCCAAGAAGTAGAACCAGTAGATGTATATTGCATTTTATGTGTTGTAGTCAATACAATTTTTCACACATTTGTGACTATTTACCCCATGACTAAATATTATCTCCTAGGCCACAAAGAAAAAAGTTCAATAAATATTTTTAAAATATTGAAGTAAAATATAAACCAGGTCAATCAAGACACTCTGGTAACTAAGTTCATGGAGAAAGGTGATGGAGCTGATTAAAGGAATCCTGTTCCTCATTTTAATATTTTCCAAGATCATCCCAGATGGCCAGCATGAATTAAAGTATATTTTTGATAATAGTAATGTAATGGCACTACTTTCCATCATCAATAAATTAAAAAAAACTAAACTGCAATGAAGATTTTCAGTGGAGATTTATATGAAATCTCAGATTTTAGTGGCACAGTGAAAAAAAAAGTTATTTATGTCTTAGTAGAGCTCTGTTAAATGCAATTTTGCAGGTGAGAAGTGAAATTGTAATCTTTACTAAGAAAATCTTAGAATGACAAAGAGCAGTGATGAAGAGAGAGATTGCAACAGAATAAAAAGAAACATGTAGTTTTAATTTTAGTGACTATATGTCTTCAGAAGTACAAATGACTATGATTTTGATATTGATTCTCTATAACAAGGGGAAATGTATTATCAAAAAGATCAGTAAAATCTAATAGGTAATAGAAAAGGCACATTTTTGTATTAGATAGGAATGAGAAAATATTTTGCTTTTTTAATCATAATCATGGAATATATTTTCTACTTCCCTTAGTCTATGTGTTTGATATTCTATAAGACAATGTAGAGGCTTAGATTTATTTCCTGCTTCCCTGAGTTATTTGGTTAAATGGTTCATATTAATATACAATATATCTTGAGTAAAACTTGAAAAAAAAAATGGTGTGCTAGTCCATGTGGAATTTGAAAAAATGAAGTGGCCTGTTGAGCCTGGATTGGGGTAGGGTGGACGGGAGAAGGAGAGTGTTCTTATAGATTAGAGTTAAGAAGGACGACATGATAGGTTTCTGGAGTTTTCCATTGGGGTAGGTAAATTCAGTCTTAACCTTCAGTCATGCCTGCCTTTGCATGTCGTTTTAGTGTTATGTTTAGTTAAGGCCAAGTTTCTACCACTTGTTTAGTTGTCGTCCTGCCCAATATTGGCTCTATTCCTCATCCTCTACTTGCTGCTTTTCTTGTTGACCCAGTTCAGGCTTCTGCTTAGGGGATGGCAACATGAGAAGACGAGCAAGTTGTCAGGATTAGAGCTGGATTATCACATTTTTTTAAATAGAATTTCCTGAGCCGGCTAAGCATTTTCAGAGTGACTTTTTTCAGACCTGTCTGTCCATGGCTTGACCAGTGCTGGTCATCAGTACCAGGCCCTCTGGAGCTGAAACACCAGCAGCTTCATGACCATTGTTATCTAGGGCAAATGTAGATGTGTACGTTCCTGCTGTCTGAGGTTTATTCAAGGCAGTGTTCATATCTCTGCTATTTTGGTAAATGGAAGTTGACAATGAAAAGAAATATGTCATAGTAAAGTTAATTGAAAAAAAACCTGAAAGTACTCAGAAAAATGAATGTTATTTAAATGTTCTACAGTCATTAACCATATGATTTTCATAGCAACTGCACTGTCAGACCAAATGCGTAATTTTTTTCAGAGCTTGCACTGTAAGCTCAACTGATTATCACAAAATTAAGGACATGCTTTCAAATTAATACACATCACCAACAATTAAACTTCTGAAGTCTGAGTAAGTCTACATAAAGAAGATTAGCATGCAAAGGGCTAGTCTTGCTTTTTAGCACTCACTCTTCTCCTGGTAAAGGCTTCAGGTGAGTCACCTGCACCAGTACTGCTCTGTACAAATAAGAGGCAGTTAGGAGGGGATAGAATACATCTCTGTAACAAGGTAACATTCCAGGCTAGAGAAATGACCTTATCAGTCGTGAGCTTAACTAGAGATCTGTTAGAAGCCTTGCTCTTCATTATACTGCTCATGCGAAGCCACCAGACAGGAGAGGGCAGATGGGAAAGGCTGTCTCTTCATCGACCCTGTGAACATTTGCCGTATTCTCCCTCTGAAGCCCTAGCCTTCTCCATGATGGCTAGTGGCTGTGACAAGTGTGGGTATGTGTCTGTTATATCAGCTGATGCCCACCTTGAAAATACCAGTGTCAGTGCCAGAACTTAGATTCTGATACCTGCAAAATTGGGACCCAGAGTGGTGGGTGCTACAGTTCCTAGAGCTAGGATGACTAGCAGAACTGGAGAGAATGTTGATTTTCCTGATTCAAGCTTACATATTCTTACTCAAGGACCAGAACCAAGTATAGTATGTGAAGAATATAGCTCAATTATATACTGTATTTTGCCGTGTATAATGAGCACCCATGTTTTTGGCCCAATCTTTCAGGGGAAGAAAAAAAAAATCTCATTTTAATTTTTTAATTCAAATTTTTATTTGTTTACATTTAAGTACTTGTTTTTTTGTATTATAAAGGAATTTTAGTATTTACTCTTTAACATATTATGGTATTATACAAGAAATTTTATGTAACAAATAATTACAAAACACAAGAGCAGATACAAGGTACAAGAATTTTATGTACCAGTAACAAATTTACAATACTTTTGCATCATAGAAGGCCAAGAACTCTTTGTCATTGCAAGTTCATCATAAGTTCAACAAAACCGATTATCATATTCCAAGGTATTATTTTGCATATGGATATCATTATTGATTTCTAGAGTTAAACTTTTAACTAATAAGCATAAGTAAAAGAATTATAAACACACACACACACATATATATATATATATATATATATATATTTTTTTTTTTGGAATTAGTACTACCCTTGTTTAATGCCTATCCTTATTTTTTCCTCACAAATTTGGGCAAAAAAGGGCGCATTATACATGGCAAAAGACGGTATGCCTACAGCCTCACTTACCACTTAGCTCAGATTCTGTTCTGGGAATAGGCTAAGACTTCATGCACCTCTTTCCCTTCAGTGTAGGAAGACCAGGTCAGGCCACAAAACTTAACCTGCTTTCATACCTTCTCCAGTACACATCAGTCATGCCTGGCTAACTCCTTGATTCTCAGCAAAGGACACAGGTAGGCTCAATCTGGGGCCCCTGCAACATATTAGCAAATATAAACAAGTGTGTGTTAAAGTTTCACCTAAGCTGGAATCTTATACACTTTGCAATATAAATATGATAATTGGCCCAGTGGTCTCACTTTCCAGAGTTTGTTCCTTTGACCAGCCATCACAACCCAAATAAAGACATCAGTTAAGGCGAGAACCAGTGTTTCCATTTCCCTGAATATCTCCTCATTATATATTATTTTCAATTTCCTTAAGTAAAAAATTCCTGAAATGATATTTGTCTTTATAAGGATTCTCAAACAAATTTTCTTTGGGGTTTGATATTTGAGATGAGTAGCAATCGTATTTCTACCAAAATGATTTCTCTTCATTGTTTCCTTCTATTTGAACAACAAGTCAATTTTGAAATTTCATTTCCAAATGTCTCTAGTGGTCTGCTGGCCACTGTCAAGCAATTACCGTAACAGTCAGAGCATAGGACATTATCTGAGATGGGATGATAGCTTTGTTAATTTAAGAAGTGAGCATCCATATGTATAGGACAGTGAGTGTTCCCCAAATTATACATGTCTCTTAACAGTAGGCAGTAAATACAAGGGGTAGAAATTATTTATTGAGGTGAAGATAGAAACACAGGTTTTTGTTGTTTATAAAAACGTACATGGGCCGGCCGAGTGGTGCACTGGTTAAGAACCGCCTTGGAATGCCAGAGGGCTCCGGTTCTGCCCTCTACAGCTAAGATGCTGAACAACAGCTCAACCTGGAGCTGGGCTGCCGTGAGTCACCTGCTATGGCGCAGGCTGCAGCCCCTGCTGCAAGGGGTTGCCATGGGCTACTGTGTGTAGCCAGCAGCCAGCGTGAGCGGCCATCCAGAAGCCGGCGACTGATCTGTCTCCCCCGGGGAGAGCACAATGATGGTGCCAACTTGGGCCAGTGAAGCAACGTCCTCCACAACTAGACTGAAGAACAAAACAATAGCAACTTGTCTGTTCCCCTTCCCCCAATTCCCCAATAAAATCTTAAAAAAAAAAAAAGAAAACCTACATTACTCAAGTCATATCTGTAGTAAGAAAACAACATTTTTAAGATTAGTGGAAATTAAGGGATTTAAAGGAAATGGAAAATTGCAGTACAAACCTAATAAACAGTTTAGGTGTTTCTCACAGTTTGATGACTAGATGGGGCAATTTAAAGCATAGCAAGAACTTTTTTCATGACTTGAAGTTATTAATCAGTAGAATTCTCCCATGATGCACAGGGTTTTGGAAATAAACATCGTATGTGTAGAGCAACCAATCTGTGTTTTCGGTGAGTTTACTTGCAGAGGAGCTATACCTGATAAGATGGAGGTCGTTGAGTCTTGTCAGCCTTGTGGTTGCTCATTCTGGTCATAGTGGCAGCTTCTTGGGAAATGCCATTTGCTCCCTCCATGTTTTCTTGGAGTGTCATAGAGACCGTCATGGGTCATAGATTGCAAAGCAGTGTCAAACTTAGGCAATATAAAATGCAACCTCCCGGATGCTGTAACTTGTCTTTAAATGTGCTGCCCTGCCTTTTGTTTCCTCTTTCCTCTTCCCAGGCTCCCTGGGCCATTCTTTACCCTCCCCCACTCCTCCCACCCCAAGCTCACTGCTTACTTGGTCACCCAGCTGTATCATCTTTCTCTTGAACATTTTTCTGCTCTGGACTATTTTAGAAAAACAACTTCTATTTTGTAATTCATACTTTTCCTATTAGATCCTAATACTAAAGTTGGAAAATTTTGATGAATTCATGAATCCATAGGCAAATGTAAGTAGATATTAATATGCAGTCATACTAGGTCATGCTATTAATATTTCAAATGAAGATTTTTAATTTTTTTTTAGAAAAAAAGTCCTTAAAATAGGGTTGGGAATTTAAAGCAACAAAATAGGCATGGGGATTTGTCTCGATGCAGGCCTTTGTGAAGCTTTCAAATTAGCCAAGCAGGGAGACTTGCT
>NW_017731764.1:188761-212231 GCF_001890085.2 Hipposideros armiger | reverse complement strand
TGTAATTGTCCAACTTAAAGAAAATGGTACAGACTCTCGAGCAAATAACCTCAGTGTCCTTCTCTGGAGCACTATAGGAGGTTTCTTACTAAGATTTTTTTCAGATTTTAACTTAGTTTCTGCTTATTTTTATAGTTAATTTAGGAGATGCCCTTTCCCAGTCAGCAATCACATCTCCATATTATATAGAAGTTCTACTGTATTCTTTCAGATACTGTAGCTTCCAGTCAGAGCAACAAAGCATTTTTAGCCTCCCATGACTCAGTCAGGCAGTACAGAAAATAGCATGCCCTTCAAACTCAAGTTCATGCCCTTAGAACCCAAGTTCAATGCAGAGTGAAAGGCATCAGGGCCTTCCAGTGATCATGAATTTCCTCTTCTACCAACTGCAGCCACAAGATGGCAGTGTTACAGTTTAAATAAAATCACAAGTTACAGAGCTTTGTTTTATTTAGTTCAGAGGATTTTAAAGACAGTGGAATCCACTTTAAGCAAGTACTTAAGTTGAACTGGGAACTGTATCCTACTATGTATTAATGTTTGTGCTGTGGTTCAGGGGATGGGTGACCTCCAGTCAGAGTGATGCAGACTGGGACAGTATATGATTCTATAACTACACACCTTGCCTTCTCCTTTTTTCTCCTCTAAAGTACTTAATAACGGTTGATGGAAGTCCGTGGCTTCAGCCTTTACATAGTAAAGAGAAGGTTTCAAATGACATTGACTGGTACTGGAGGACAATAGCAGACACGCTGATTTTATTTTTCTTCCTGTGAGATGAAGACAGACTGAGCACATTCCACCAAGGAGTTAGCATTTGTAGGGCAATAAATCTTATTCTTTTGTAGCTAAGTCATTTAACAGTTCCTCAGAAGCTCATTGTTTTTCTCAGTGAGCGAATATTTGGTATGATTTACTTTATGAAAAATTTATTATTTAGGTACTTGAATCTGTATTGTAGAATATAGAAGGATTCATTATAGAGAAATGTTTAATGTATTTTAGGATGACACAGTTTGAAATATTCAGGTAAATGTTTATTGTTTAAATAAGTCTAGGGCATCTTCCCTTCCTTATGACCTAGAATTAAAAAATATATACATATATAAAATATTTATGTGTATGTGTATAGTAACAACCTAATAGAAAGTTCTTGAAGATTAAGGAAATAAGCCATGTAAAACACTTGGCACATGGGTGTCCTACAACAAATGTTTTAATACTGTTTTTTGTTTTAGTGTTTATGGTCTGTGTACGTTGGCAGTTGTACCCAGGACCCAGTTAGCTTGGCTCTGTCACAAAGCAACAGATAAAATTTCGTGCCCAATTATCTGTTTGGAAATGCAAGGACAATAATATTAATAGCTAATTCATGTTGACTAAAATTTTAAAATATATGTTTTATATGCATAATCTCTCCCCTCTCCCACATTCTTTCTTAAAGGCGCCCAAATCACCTCTGCACAAATAGGAATGGGGTTCAGTTTCCCCCTACTGTCAGTAGTTACTGAATGAAATCTGCTTTCACCACTTTAGCCACACCCAGCTGTGTTTATATTTGACAGAACAAGAATGGAAGCAGAAGCGGACTCAGTTCCTGTCACTCATAATGACCTGAGTGGGGCTGCATGCTTCCTGTTCCTGCAACCCTCGACTGTGCAGGGTTAGATGTCCTGGTCCCCAAAGTGAGCACACGCTTGCCAGGGTCCCGTCAGATTACAATTTACATCAGCCAGCGGGGAACTTTGAACGTTTTATGTTTAGAGACTAACGGGTAAGAAGTGGAGAAACCATCTTGGCAGGAGTAATTGATTCTGACCATCAGGAGGATGTACGTAGAACTTCTGATCCACTGTTGAGGCTGGGGGGATGCTTAGGGAGCCAAGGTGAACTACTTCAGCACCCCTTGGCACTCCCTGTTATGGACTGAATTGTGTCCCCTCCCCCACTTAGCATGTTGAAGCCCTAACCTCCACGGTGGCATCATTTGGAGATAGGGCACTTAAAGAGACAAGAGATAACTAAGGTAAAATGAGATAACTCACTTAGTTAAAGAGATAACTAAGGTAAAATGAGGTCATAGAGAGGAACCCTAATCCAATAAGGCTGGTATCCCTATAAGAGAAGAGAGAGACACCAGAGTGCTTTGTCTGTCTCTCTGCATGTGTAAAGAGGAAAGTCACATGATGGCATGGTGAGAAGGCAAGCCAGGAAGAGAGGCCTCACCATAAACCAATCCTGCTGGACCTGATTTCAGACTTGTAGCTTTCAGAACTGTAAGAAAACAAATTTCTGTTATTTAAGCCACTTAGTCTGGGGTATTCTGTTAAGGCAGCCCAAGCAGACTGATATACTCCTGTTGCCTCCTTTTTACTGCAAATGAACAGTTATAGCAACTCCAGCCTGAAAATGCAGACTACTTGGGGCCTAGTCCCCTCTGGGATGAGAGTTTGGGTTATGTCATGAAGTAAGCCCCTGACACAGGCAGAGGCAGTAGCAGAGTCAGGGCTACCTAGCATGGGTAGTAGAGGAAGGTGAAAGTATTATTGTGGGCCAGACAGCAGTTTCCATCTACTTTGCATTTCTCCGAGAAGTGAGGCTTAGTAGATTCTGGAAGATGCTCTTCCCTGAACATATATGCAGAGATGGATCTCAGTGGTGCAAAGTGGGTATGTGTGGACAGGAATATGTGCCACCCAGATCTGCCTTCAAGGAAGGACTTGCTACCCCAGGTGAGGCAGTAAATAGTCTTCACCTACTGAGTGATTGTCTCAATTGCAGAGCTGTCTCACTTAAAGGTATGTCCTTCCAAGGTCAGTTCGTATCTGATGACTGATGGAGGCAGGAATATAATGGTCCATTTGTTTTGTCCCAGAGCAGGACAACTCTGAAGGGTCACTTGGAGCTCCAGATGATTCCTGGGGTCTGGTGGGGCTGTCTGACCTGCACGGAAGTTTGACCTCTTTCTCTGATCACGTCTGATTCCTCCCTTTGCCTTCTATACAATAGGTGATCCTAATGGTACTTCTTTATAAACATTTCATGCTCTAAACTCTGTCTCAGAGTCTGCTTTCCAGAGCATTTCACCTGTAACGTTCACTAGCAATTGGGGTCATCTTATTAAAATGGGGGAATGTTTGAGGTCTCTGGTTTTCATTTGGGGTCCTAGTCACCAATTTCATGGCAAAATGCAAAGGTACACTCAGCATTGGGTTGCACTAAACAATTGCCTTTTGACTTAAGTTTGTGTGAGTTGGTTTATAACCAAGAATCCTAAATATAACCAATAGCGGAGGAGCTTATACATGAAAATTTGTAGTTGTTTTTATTGTATCTTCACTGACAAGGCCTATCTCTTTTATGCCTCCTTTCCTTAGGAGGCTATAAATGTTGAAGGCAGATGGAAAAAGGCTAGTATAATAGAGCTGAGAAACATTGAATTTCCCTTCTATGGGTGATATATAACCAGGTATAATCTTATAATCTTTGTGCTGAAATTGTGTCAAACTGACAGTCAGTGTAATTGATATTAAAGGGGACCACAACAAATGAGACAAGCTGTGTGTGATGGGCTTCTTTTGAGATTAGACATCCATCCTGGGTAGACAGCCTATAATTCTGTAATTATGTTCTGCAAGCTATGTGAAACAGCAACAATGGAAAGCATGGTGTTTAGTTTGCACATTACGATAGGGACAATACAGATTAAGTGCATCCCACTCTGTTGATTGATGGCTTTTCTGAACAGTTCCTGTAATGTGATATTTCTTTGGTGTATCAAATCTGTTTATTGCATTGAACTTCCCCTTGGATTAGCTGTGTTCCTCTACTGAAACAGGTTGTTATAGAGGGGGAAAATAAAAAAAAGAAGTCATAAAATATTTCAATAGAAGAAAAGCCATTTAAAAAGTTAAACTGTGTATATTACAAATAATTTATTTATTACTATTTATTTTATTGGGGGTGACAATTTTAGCAACGTTACGTAGATTTCAGGTGTATAATTCTATAATACATCATCTATATATCACATTGTGTGTTCACCACCCAGAGACAGTTCTCTTTCCATCACCATATATTTGATCCTCTTTACCCTCATCTACCACCCTCCCCCCCTCTGGTAACCACTAAACTATTGTCTGTGTCTATGAATTTTGTTTCTTCATTTGTTTTTCTTGTTCTTTTGTTGTTTTCAGTTTTATGTACCACATATCAGTGAAATCATATGGTTCTCTACTTTTTCTGTCTGACTTATTTCGCTTAGTATTATAATCTAAAGGCCAAGACATGGAAACAACCAAAGTGTCCTTCGATAGATGATTGGATAAAAAGTTGTAGTGTATATACACAGTGGAATACTATTTTGCCATAAGAGAAGATGAAATAGTACCATTATCAACAACATGGATGGATCTTGAGATTACAAATAATTAAATAATAAATTTAAACATTCAAGGGAGATTTTACTTTTAGTTTTGGTATAGTAACTTAGATACGGACTAATGGAATTTTGTGATCTAAAACACAGTTTTAAATTATTCTCTTTTAGCCCATCATACTTATTTAATTTGTATGGCCTACATTTTAAAGGCCCTGAGTCCATAATTATCTCTCTTTTCACTAATCTATGTCCTTTTTAAAAAAATTTCCTAAGTTTAAAAACGTGACAATCTTATTTTGGTGAATATTTGTTGTTTCACATAGTGGCTTTGTATTTTTACCTCAGCACCTAGCCTCTATTCTGTTGGTAATGACGTTGGATTTCTTTTTAGAAAATTATGCCTCCCTCATTGTCAAAATCTTAGTGAAAGTGTATATCCCAAGGCTCTGCACGTGATTAATGGACAGGGAAAAAATAATTGGAGTTCCTGTACTCCAGTGGTGGCGGCCTGCATGAGAGTGTTCTGCAGCATCACCGTCCTTGACCTTAGCCTTAGCCATGTCTCAGCCTTGTCCTTTTACCCAGTTTGGATCTTTTCTTAATCTCACTGAGACTCTGAGTTACCTGGCAATTTTCTAATAAATTCCCTTCTCAATCATCTTAGCCAGTCACTTTATTTTGAAGCACTATAAACAAAATCTCTGACTGATTTGAAACTTTAATAGTACCTAAAAATTGCCAAGTGTCAGGTTTCTATAGGGGATATAAAAGAGGGAACCATTATATCTAAAGTGTAAAGACAAGGAGTTTTGAACTTTGGCATTTGATAAATTTCTTACTCATTTTCCTGCATGATCACTAGTCTGCTTTTAGAATATTTTCTGTCTCTCTGCTTCCAGAATGTATTTGACCCAAGAACATGTCTTCACTCTGCTGGAAGCTCTTTATTTTGAAGAGGGTATGCCAGATTATTGTCAGAGGGAAGAGTCTTTAGGTCATTCAAATTCATGAGGATTGAGGCATAGGATTTGAATCAAGTAGTAGTTATGCTCATATTGATCGGGTTGATTGACTGATTGATTCCTCCATTGGGCAAATATTGTGCACTTTATGTATGTCAGACATATATTGGATATTAAAAGGAGGTGAAATAAAGCGCAAATTGCAATTCAAGGTGAGAAGTGTCCTGAGAAATAGAAGCAGTGGTGCTGTGGGGGCTCAGGAAGACCCTAAAAGGGCCATCAAATTCTAGAATGAGATGATGCTTGTTTTGGGTCTGGGAGAATATGGAGGAAGTATTATGGCAAGGAACGAAGAAAGGGAAAAAGAACAAACAACGTGTAGGCAAGATCACAAGAAAGAAAACATGGTACATTTGGAGAAAGTGTTTCAGTGTGACTGGAACAGGACCTAAGGGCATTAAGCATTTGATAAATAAGTCTGAAGAGGATGGTAGGAACTAGCGGTGGCAAATTGTAAGTGCCATATTCAAGAATGTGGGTTCGATCTACAAGCCTGTGAGGAACTTGGGAGCTACAGGGTTCAGATATGCATTTTTAGAGAAATCAGCCTGACCGCTGTACAGAGAATGAATTGCAGGAGATCTAAAATCAAAACAGAGAAAGCCATTAAGCTATTTTTAAGAGTCTAGGTGAGATGTCGGGGGGGGGGGGGACCTGAGGGAGAGACTCACTACAATGAACATAAATGCCCTCCCAGATAGTCAGCAAAGGAAGGAACACAGAAGCAGGTAGGCCTTTCTATTGTCCATTTTATATGTTTTTCTATTGTTAATTTTAAATATGACATCTGTAGGCAGATTCCCTTCCCCCTTCCCTCCCACCTTTCTTTCTCGAATTGAATGTTTATTATGTACCCCTGTCATACATTACTCAGGCTATTTAGTGTATGGTGGGGGATGAATCAGGTAGAAGGAAAGATGACATACTTCAAACTGCATAATTCTAGAACGGTTTAATAAAGGGAGTGTTTTAAAAAGTGGTAGAAGGTTGTATCTTGGGGCCAGTAACAACTGTCACCACCCTTGACCAGAGGAAACAGGAAGGGAGTGGGTTCTATAACCTGGAGGAAAACAGCCTTGTGGAGAGGAGCCACCTTGTGAGAAGCTGTGACCTTCATTTGGATTGGAGGATACTGCCAAACCAAGGTGACTTCTCATAGAGGGACCTGGAGAGTAAATATCCTGACTACCCTTTTGTCACTCTGCCCGATCCCATCCGTCCCTCCAGTATCCAGCTGGGTTCTCAGTTGGCCCAACCAAACAAGGGCAAAAGGCATGGGGAGAGGGGGCTATGATGTTTTATATTCAGGTCCTCATGATGGAGTGAAAAGACAGTGCAGAAGCTGGGAGAGTTAACCGGGAGGAGCAAGCCAAAGGTATAGAGAATGCCGGGAAACTCCAGGCTTTCCTCTGTGCACATATGTTTGTTTTTTTCAAGATTGTATCTAATGTTTGTTTCAACTTGGCCTCATCCCTAAGGAATGGTGGTTTTAGGGAGAAGGATTAGTACACTGTAGTTTCCTGTGTCAGTCCCGCCTTCGAGGCAGCCCTGGATCACACCCCCTTTTGCAAGGCAGCCTTCTCTTTGAAGTAGGCAGGATTTTATAAACAAACAGGATAAACAAAGCTAAATATTTGTTAACAGTGTACTCAGTGTAGTATGCAAATGGCATTTATGTGTACTTACCTAGTTCTGGGGCGTCTGGCACTTTAGGCAAACTCCAGCATATGTGAAGAAGCATTTAAGTAGAAAAAAAATCATATACATTGACTTGGCTTCCTGTTGCTGTGGCCTGTGCTTGCCTATGTGTGGATTACTTGGCATTTTTGCTTTCTACAATTCTTTGGGTCTGCAATGGTGAAAAGCTTCCACATTAGGTCTGTAAGATCCACTGTCCTTTATTACTTTCTGCTATATAAATAGAGCTTGACAATAGGAACTTTGGTCACTGGTAACTTTAAGTTCATTATTCTGAGTAGAACTGGCATTCAGGGTCTTAGCTGGTTAGTTACAAAGTAAAAGATATAAAAATGACAAGCAGAGTAAATTTAGCTAGGTAAGGGGAATTTGTGACTGTATATTTACATTTGACATTGTCACAAAGAAACTTTTCTACATCATTAGCATTCTCAGTGTCCTGGAAGAATAGATTTCAATTGTAAGGAGTTGGAGACTTCAATCTTATTTCTAGATGTCTTGCAAATGGACATTAATGAGATGTATTCATAAGATAGGAAAGGAGGCTGAGTCTGATCAACTGTGCAGATATTAACTGGAATGGTGTATCTGAGAATTACTAAATTTTACTTCGTTAGCCTATGCCAGTGTTTTGTCTTTAGTGCTTAGTACATTTTCTTTTTACATGGGAGAATCACAAACGTTAATAAACAAAGAAATACTGTCAGGTTTAAAAGCAATAAAGCCACTGAAATCAGGTGACATAATGGAAAAGGGCTGCCTCTGTCCTTCACTCTCACTGGCCAAGACAGTACAATAAAAGCAATAGCTTAGCATGTTGGAGCAATGAGAATCCAAAAGTAAAAGGTTATCTTGTGTACCTTGGGGAGTATGAATAGAGCAGAGATGGATTACATGGCTGCAGCTCAAAATAGCCCATATTTAGAAGATGTGAAAGGCCAGGTTCCTCATACAGCCTCCAAGGAATGCTACCTATGCTACACAACAAAGCCTACATTTTTATACCTGCCATGCAGATGGACGTTGGAAGTCATCCAATGTGAGTCAGGAGGAAAGAAATGCAAATGTAAAATTTTACCCTGTGTCTCTAAACTTCTCACAGGCTCTAGAAAAGCCAGAAAATAAGGGGGAAGGAAGTCAAGTAAAAGTGAAAGAACTGATTTTGCCTCTCCCACTACAGATTCCCCCAAAAGAGTTCAGCCTGTATTGGAGGAGGAAAGCTTTGCATTGAAAATGAGATTAAAGTTTTCATGTCTTGACCACCATGAATAATTCTGCAGTGAACATAGGGGTACATATATCTTTATGGATAAGTGTCTTCAGATTTTTTGGGTAGATACCCAGAAGAGGGATTCCTGAGTCATATGGTAATTCTATTCTTAATTTTTTGAGGATCCTTCAGAATGTTTTCCATGGTGGCTGTAGCAATGTACATTCCCGCCAGCAGTGTATGAGGGTTCCTTTTTCTCCACAGTCTCTCCAACACTGCTTATTGCTTGTCTGGTTGATGATAACCATTCTAACAGGTGTAAGGTGAAGTGTCCTTCAATAGATGATTGGACAAAGAATATGTGGTACATATATACAATGGAGTATTACTCAGCCATAAGAAAAGATGAAATACGCTATTTGCAACGACATGGATGGATCTTGAGATTATCATGCTAGGTGAAATAAGTCAGACAGAAAGAGCTGAGAACCATATGATTTCACTCATATGGAATATAAAACTGAAACCAGACAAACAAACAACAAACAAACCAGACAAGCAAAAACTCATAGACATAGATAACAGTTTAGTGGTTACCAGAAGGTAAGGGGGGAAGGAGATGGTAGAAGAGGGTAAGGAGGTCAAATATATGGTGATGGAAGGGAATTTGACTTTGGGTGGTGAACACACAACACAATATATAGATGATGCATCATAGAATTGTACACTTGAAACCTATATAATTTTATTTACCAATGTCACCTCAATAAATTTAATTAAAGGAAAGAAAAAAAGAAAATGAGATTAAAGTTTTGATTTAGAATGGATGAAGTTTTTCAGTACCTGATGTAAATCTTATTTATTGAACATGGATTTGGATCCTTTAAAATCACTCAAAAGTCTTGTGATATGCATGAAATATGACTGGGAAAATGAGAACAGAGATCGAACAGAGTGTGTTTGAAGTCAGGGTTTGTAGCCAAAGTGACATCCTGGTTCAATTATAATATTAGCATAGGATTTTCTGCATGTTGAATTTGAAGCCACAATAGCCTAACTAGTCAATACTATGCTTTCTGAATAATTTTATTCATGTAATGAGAGGGGACAAATCATTTGGTTTGAGTGAGATATGACTAGTATCTGTTCTTCAAACAGAGTAAACTGAGTCATGAAGTCTTGGTCTCCATAACTGCCACCTTTCCCTTCTGGTGCATAAGTAACTTTTAGGAATGTTTTCATTAAGACTTTCAGGGTTGCTACAGGCAATGCTTCATTTGAATTTCTAACTTCAGCATCTTTGGATAGATATACAAAAGAGGTAGAGAACTAAGAATCTATGGAGTTGGAGGGGGAAAAAACGTAAACTCTTTTATCCTGACAAAGGAAGAACAACTGAAGAAGACAGTAGTGAAAAGGGGAGTATGTATACGAGGTGTGATCACAAAATATGAGTGACTGTTTAAATTAAAAAAAATTAGTACAGGAAAAGACACATTGCCATTAATCCCCCTCAAAATACTCTGCCTTGCTTTGAACACACTTATCCCATTGTTATTGCCACTTTCTGAAGCAGTTCTGGAAGTCCTCTTTTGTGAGTGTCTTTAGTTGCACTGTCATGGCTGCTTCAATGTCCTGAATCATTTTGACTTTGGGGAAGAGCCAGAAGTCACACGGTACCAAATCCAGTGAATAAGGTGGATGTGGACACACCGTCATGTTTTTATTTGACAGAAATTGCCATATACTAGAAGCAATGTGTGACACGGAGCTTTGTCATGCTGGAGGATGAAGTAAAGACACTCACGAAAGAGGACTTCCAGAACTGCTTCAGAAAGTGGCAAGAACAATGGGATAAGTGAGTGTGAAGCAAGGGGGACTTATTCTGAGGGGGATTAATGGTAATGTGTCTTTTACTATAATAATTTTTTAAAATTTAAACATCACCGTATCTTTTGATCACAACTTGTACATCTGGCATGGAAAGATGAGTTTAGTCGTTTGTGATGGGTTTACTGATAGACTATAAAGAGTTTTTGAAATGTGAGAAAGTTTATGGAATAGAGTTAGACAAAAAAGGAGTTTATCGTTGTGGGGTAGTTCTTTTATTCTTGAAGGAAAGAGAGGGAGAGAAGCATAGGATTGATAGGAACTAAAGTAGAAAAACAAACAAACGGCAAATTTCATGAATTCTGTAATTTAAGAGGGTAAAAAAATGAAATTCTATTTTGTTTTGTGAATTTGGTGAGTTTTGTGCATGGATCTATGTCATCCTGGGTACACCACTGCACAACCCTAAAAAGAACCCCAAAATTCAGTCAAAATACTTTCCATACATTTTATGTCATTTTAAGTTTAAAGTTCTTGGTGACAAGGTTGCATGCTCATTTTTCTCTCATGTTTCAAACTGACCATTTTCTACAAAACCTGGAGGTGTTCACAGGGAAGACTTGTAAGTTCCCAGAACAGATCTGATAAAAAACTTATTTTAGCCAAAGAAATGTGTTACAGCTATCACCGTAAGCATGGCTTGGGTCCCACTCATTGGAGTGATGAATGATTCAGGACACCATTAGCATGCCTACCCACATTGTTGTAATCTTCACATAGGAAGCCTGAGTGCTCACATCACTCTTTATCTTTCTCCTTCCCTCATTCTGACTGGTGAGTCTTTCTCAGCAGGTTTTCTAATTGGCATACAGTAGTTTGCAGTCCATCCTGTTGCTGCCTGCTACAGAGCTGGTGCTATGTTGCAGCTATCATTGGCTGCATTTTCAGTGAAGATGACACCATAATTTTGATGGTTTCATTAGGGGTTTTTCGCTAGTTTAAAAAAAAATTTGTTTCTGAAGGGAGACGTTATTTTGGTAGTTGGGTTGGGAAAAGCTATAAAATTTATATCATGAGGTAAAATACCAAAAGCACTCTGAACCATTTGAAGAGCAGAATTTATAAAGTATTGATATTTGTTCATTTAGTGTATAGAGATGGGATCCCCAGACTGTATTCTTAGATTATGCTTGAAAACATTGATCTTTAATAGCTCCGAGAAAAGGACAGGTAATCAGCCATTTTGCTGAACAGTAGCTTACATTTGATATATAGATTCCTGTCCTCTTTACAAGCTTCATGCAGTCCCATAATTTTATTTCTCATTATGCTCACTGGCATCTAATATAAAATGCCAGTGTATAAATCAACTATGAAATTAGGCTAAATTGTGTAATAAATTCTGTCACAGTTTAGAGTTCTTGAAAATCTTCATTAACCTTTTTGTAACTTGACTTATTAGAATAAAATGGAAATTTACCTCTTTTCACCTTTATGTACACACACACACACACACACACACACACACACACACAGCAAGTTTGGTTAGTCATTTGACGAATATATTATTACTGAGTTTTTACTTTTATTTATTTATTTTTGAAAAATGTCTATTCAGATCTTCTGAGTTTTTAGTGAAAAAACAATTTGAAACATTATCCAGAGTTCTGCTTCTGTCTGGGATATAGAGAACTGGAAAAAAATGTGTCACTGTCAACCAAATACAAGAACAAGCTAAATAAACTAAACAATCATAACATTTCTGTACCCACAAGGTAGCTGAAGTCATAGGACCAACAAGTTACCAGATATGTAGTGAAAAACAGGTCCCTGTAAGGGTATAGAACCCAAGACAGTCCTGTACCTTATACACCGTCTCAACTGTTCATAGCATGGGATGATGAGAGACTGGCCACCTTGCGAGCATGCAGGAATCCAGTTAAACAGTGTAAGAAATCACTAAGGGCTGAACGTGGACTGTAGTGAGAGGATCACCTCTCCCTGGTGCCTCAGATGAAAGGGGAGTTGGCACCCATTCTCAGGGTCTTCTCCATGAACTTGAAGGTGTACCCCACAAGAAAGGTTGAAGGTGGGGTGGGAGGCTAGGGAAAGCCAAGTCTCCACAGCAGTCTGGAAGATGAACAGCCAGCACTGTGGGAAAGACTGTAGGGGCCCCCACTTCCTCATAAAATGACAGTCGTAGTCTTTGAGACAAGAGCAGTGAACCCTGTAGCCCTCAGGACGTACGAGTAAGTGAAGATCCATTTTAGTGGATCCTTGAGGGAGAAAAATAGGTAGTTGGACTTCCTCAGAATGAATAACTTTTGCTCTCAAAAAGACACTGGTAAGAGAATTAAGTGACAAACAACTATGGGACTGTGAAAAGATTTGCAAATCACCTCTCTGCTAAAGAATGCATAGCCACAATATATTAAGAACTCTTAAAACTGAAAAATAAACAGCACAATTTTGATCACATGGTGAAAATTTTGAACACAGCAAAAGAAGACATATGTATGGCAAATACTATGCTTGTTAAAAGATGATCAACATTATGATAGAAATTAAAAATTAAACAGCAGTGAGGTATCATTACACACTTATTTGTGTAAAAATCCAAAAATATGGCTATCAACTGTTGTCAGTGATGCAGAACAACAAAACCCAGTAATTTTCTTTGTTCTTAATTGCTCTAAAAGGAAGCAAGTACCTAAAGCAAATAACAAAAAAAGTAGGTAGCGATGCACTTTGGTTTTATAGCATATATAAGAGTAATGACAACAATAGCCCAAAAGATGGGATATGGAAATAACAGTAATTAGCAATGTTGTGCTCTTGATTTCTAAACATTTCTGTTCTTTTAAATGAGGAACCAGGGTTCTAAATTATTATTTTCATTTATTATGTCCATTTGCCATTGATAAGGGTTATTTTTAAACATCTAAGATTCCTGGACTCATAATGTAAGCAAGTGATATAAGAGTGAATTATTGGTTTCCCAGACCAATTTGTGACTAAGGAGCACATATAGGAGACATTCAGGTACAAATATTCAGGCTGAGAGACCTGATTTGTACAGATAATTTCTTAGGTCCTCAAGAAGCATACCTCATAGAGGGTAGCTGAGTCACTGTGCCTCCCATCAACAAGTTTATATTTTACAATTTAGAAATCACCTCACATGCGTGGCATTCAGAACCACACAGTATATTCCTTAGTAGGCAATGAGAAGACCCAGCAGTTTTTGCATTTTGTGAAAAAATTACACTAGAAACTGATTAGCCCAAGGAAGGCTAAAGTCTTATTTTGATGAGGATTTCCTGCAGGACTCACTGATATATATTCTAACATCTTATACTCAGTGGTATGTGGAGATCAATTGATATTTCAGTATCATACTTGTCCAAAGAGTTCACTGCCTCTTTCTCATGAAAAAGAAAGTCTTTTATTTTTCTTGGGTTTCTCATGATGAAGACCTGTGATCTAGTCCATGATCTCTGTTGATTCCATGATTCAGAACATGACTGAAATACAGAATTATAGAGTGTTCTTTCCCTGAATGCTGAGTCTCCAAAAAATGATTGAAATTCCAGAGTCCACAGAAATACCAAATGGAAGGACAGAGTTTGATCTCTTTGAACGTCTGCAGTAGCATCCTGAGCAATTATTTATCAACCTTGGACATGTTCAGGTTTTCAGAGACTTTGGCTTATGTCAAGTAGAGTCAGGAGTTACTATGAAGATGAAGTTGAGTATGATTTTTAGGTGCCTCATTCTCAGAGGCCAGGCACCACCTTAGGCTTTAATATTGCTGTGATTCGTGTAGAACGCTGAATCTCAAGGGGCCTGGGATGCTTTGAACAACATAATGTATTGAAATGTGACCCACACTTCTTGAGTTGAGTATCACTATCAAAATTTGATCATATTTGCATATCACCTATGTTTACTTTATATATATAATTTAGAAAATAGATTCACTTGTAGTCAATAATGTGCAACAACATGTATAGTGCCTGGTGGGCACTAGATTAACCAGGAGATCATGGTATAAATTATATAAATGTCTAACCACTCTGCTGTACACCTGAAACTGACATAAAATAATATTGCATGTCAACTGTAACTGAAAAAAATAATTTAAAAAAGATATGGTAAGAATCAACATGCTAGAACAGCAGTTGTAACATTGGCAAAAACCCTACAATAATATGTACATCACTGTTTTTAAAAAATCAACTCAAAATGCTGTCTCCCTCCCTCTCTTGCCTTGCATCTTTTCCTCTTGTCTTTTGAATTTTAGTCAACTACTATATGAAAATTTTATAATGAAAATTAGGACATAATCTCATTACAGTATTCTATATCTGGAAAAAAAGAAATAGATTCACTTTTATGTTTAAAAATATTTATTTAAAGGGGATTTAAAAGAGAAATTTTATATCACAATTGCATAATGTCTATCTCTTGCCAAAAAATAGAAAATGACCATTGTGGAAACTGGTGACAAATGAGCTCATGTTTCAGAGTGGAAAGAACATTGTCTTTCTGTTAGACCTGGATTAAGTCAAATTACAATTCAAATACGAGATTGATGATCCTTGGTACTCTCTTATCATATCCTAACCTCAGGTTCCTAATTGGTAAAATGGACATTATTTCACCTAACTTTTAGTGTTCTAAAAAAAATAAGTATAATGAAATTATAGGAGAAAAGCAAACAGCAATACTGGGACAAAGTAGGTAATCAGTAAATAGCAACTCTTACCATAATCATCTTTTTTAAAGCTGTTTTCTGCCATTTTCTCATCTCCATCTGCTGCAATCCTACTCAAGCTTTAAGACCTAAACGTAAAAAAATTACTTCTTCCTCCAAGATGCCTTCTATTTCCTCTGCTGTAAATAAATTTTATTGTAACATTTTGAAATAATTTAAAAACACAAACATAAAAAGTAAAAATGGAAAATAAACTTTTTTTGGCCTTTTATTGCATGTGATTTCCTCTAGTTTTAAAAGAAACAAAGGATAATTAATATAAATACTGGATGAGTTTTTTTCTGAGAAGAGCTCTTTTAATGAAACTGGTTGGTTTTTTAATTAACAGAAGGGAGGTTACATATTGTGTCATTATTTGTTTTCAAGTTATAACAATAACACACACACACATTGCCGAAGAGAAGTTTTTTAAAAGATTATGGAGCCTCAAGAGGTTATGACTAGAGACCTTAATAATGATTACAAAAACCTCCCCTAAAGAACAAAATTGTGTTTATGCATATTCTTTAGTGTTATTTGAAATGGAGTCGAGCACACACAAAAACTTGTTAGTCAGTGTTTGTCCCTTTCATACCTGATACGTGTTCTGTGACTGTACAATTGGGTATATTCCTATCAGGACAACAGAAATCTGTCAAAGCTGAGGAGGTCAGAGTATAGCACAAACTAGGAAAATGGTAAATGACTAATAAATGTCTTCATGCATATTGCAGTTCTTCCGAGTATCGTTAATGTATTTCCAATAGCCTAACACAGCTGGGATGCAGGGAAGTCATGTTAGTGAGCCAGTTGGCCAGGGTGGGAGTATTCACTCCATGGGAAACTGGCAAATGCTACAAACCAGGATTCCCTCCTCTCCTTGAATAACTAGGTGGTAAACGTTTTCCAGAACAGGGCTGTGTGCATGTAACTCTCACAAAGCCATCTTCCTTTAAGATGGGGAACCATTTTTCCTCTATTAACATTAAAGTAAATAAGCAGAATCCTTTTTTGTTCTAAACAGTTTTTATCCCTTCAGATTTGAAAAACAGTATTGGGTTAAGAAGTTACAACGTGAATACTATCCAGCACCTTGTTAGGATGTCAGAATGAGCTGTCTCTCATAGTTCATGGAAGTTCCCCGTGAGGTTGAAAATGTAAACTTTGAGTTTGGGATGCTTCTGATTTTCTGTGAAAACTGCCAAATGCCTAAAATATGGAACTGTTCAAACACCCAAATTTTAAAAAGCTAAAGAGACTCCAAGGTGTTTCTCCTGGGAATCTTTAAACCTACCACTGACTTTGGTGCTTGGTTGCCACATCTTCATCTTTGCTAAAGGTAACATGTTCCTTTATGTTAGAAGTATAAACTGTCATTTTCAAAAAAGAAATATTAAAAATAAACTCTGACATTTATTTTCCCGTGACCAAGGGCTCATCTTTGCTAGTACTTAGATGGCAAGGTTTCTAAAATTGACTAACTAGATAATAGCTAGTAAAATAAAATGAAAAACAACCAACCAATTAAAAAAAACAAAACACAAACAGAATGCTTGGTGTCCTTAAAAACAATTTGCAGTGGAATTCTGAAAAGTGAAGAGTTGGTGTTGAATCTTGCTTTGTTAAATGACTTTGCACAGAAATTATATTGACACAATTTTGATGCATTTTTCCATTAGGAAACCAATTTCCATTTAAGTGGTGAAATCAGACTTCAGCTTGATTGTTATAGTGAGAAGGATTATGCTGTCAAGTCAGATGGAACCATGTGAAGGAGGTATTCTTGTTTAGACAAATACTGAAAATTATTTGAGTGCAAAAGAGCAGCACAATAATAAAGGTCTAATATATTGTAAAATAAGCTTTAAAGCAAACTTGTCTCTCTTCTCTCTTAAAATAGAGTTTACTAGGGCTGGCTCAAGCTATTCTGGAAAATACAATTTTCAACAAAATTTAGTTTCTCATATTGACTTAAAATTTTTCATTTTGATTGTATTGAATGCCTGAAAGACATTTATTTTCTATATTGGATGGTGCCCTCATCGTTAATGTTGTTTCTCACTCTCTTCCAATATTGTAAGGTTTTATCTGCACAGCCTTTAAATTTGGTGTGAGTCTTTTGTTACTTGAAAATCATTTTCTGAAATCAGTTATGGCTAATGGGACAGATATGCATCCTTAGATTGTTTCAAAAGTCTTGATTTGCCTCTCTGGCTTGTGACTTCCTATGGTAATTCCTGGATCTAGCTTTGGCCCTAGAGTAGACAATAAATGTCTGCATATTTTAGAATAAATTGGGAGTGTCTTGCCCTAGAAAGGTTTGCAAAGCTGTTGCATTTGTGAGGTATATAAGCCAGAGTTTTGGTGAATCATAGAATCCGCAGATGAGCATGTGGTAATTTGTTGAAGTTCAGATTTTTTCTTTTTTTTAGCTGAACCATCCTGCCAACAGCTCAGTGGCAGCTCAGCTTGGGCTGGGAGTTGAACCGGCAACCCTGTTGCTCAGAGCTCACACTTTTGAGCAAGCTCTTAACCAACTGAGCCTCTCAGCTGGCCCTGAAGTTCATATTTTCTATGGCAAAGTAGGTGACTTTGTTGTGTTCCTTGAATGTAGTGTAATTATGAATTTGTTCTTTGGGTTCCTAGTTGAAACAACCCGTTACTGTCAGTCTGAGAAGTATATATAATATACAGGAGATGAGAACTTAGACCTTCTTAAAAACTAAGGATTCTAGTTAAAAGTAAGGGTCTTGACAATATATAGTGGAAGAAGATCTCATTAATGACCTGAACCTTTGTGAGGTGGTCACTATTACCAAAAAGAAAAAAGAAAAAAAAGCCAGTAAGATATTGAGTTCCCAACTGAGGACAGGAGTCCGTGTATACATTCTTTAGACCAGTGGTTCTCAACCTTTCACAGGGGTCGCCTAAGACCATCGGAAAACACATATGTTCGATGGTCTTAGGAACCGAGACACCGCTCCTCTATCCGTCTCCAGGCCCACATGCAGATATGCCCACATACGTGTACCTGGTGACCCCTGTGAAATTGTCATTTGACCCCCAAAAGGGTCGCCACCCACAGGTTGAGAACGGCTGCTCTAGACTCATCCAGAATCACAGAGGCTCGGGCACACATATAAAGAGCTGTGTTTATGCGATTAGCACATGATCATGGTTTCGGCAACTGTAGGGCAATGAAGACAGAAGCCTTGGCCTGATAAATACACCTTGGCTGGCATGCCTATAGCATGGGTGTTCCCTGTAGTGTTGGTGTGGACATTCATTGCACTGGTTCCAGTCCATCTCTGTGGTCAAGGGTGATGGCAGAGGACAGCTGAAGAGTTTATTAACCCTCGTGATAGTCCTTTGAACTCACCATTCCCCATCCCTCCCTCCCTTTTTTCGTCTCTGCACCTTAAGGTTGTATTGTCAGAAATAGCACTTCTCTGTACAGAGAAAGATTGTATCTGTACAGAGATTTCACAATTTTATTGTTTTGGGCTCAACAAGAAATGCTGTCTTGTTTTCCTCTGGGAGGGGTACCTACAATTCTCTAACCCCTCTTCCCCCCCCCCAAATGCCTAGGAAATAGTTATTACACTTCTGAAAGGAATAGGAGTCAGGATCACAATAAGCTTTGTAGGCTTGAGTAGTTGTAGAAGGATTTTCAGAGGACTGCAATATATTATCATGACAAAAGCAGGGGATTAGCGATCCAGAGAGTTTAATGGTAGGCACTGCCACTGACCAGCTGCACGACCTCGAGGACTAGACAGTACAACGAAGCACTTAGAATACCAAGGTCCTTTGCAATCAAACATGGTATGGTTCTACCACAGCCCTCCATAAAGGATTCCAACCTGAGCTGAACTCTGAGTCCTTAGCAGTGTATTTGCTCTAAAATATATTTTGCTACCTCTTTTGAAAATGAGAAATAGCGTCTGTATACCTTACTGGAGCCACAGGGCTTTCTATCAACTTGTTCTTGATAGTTTTATTCCTACAGGACAACATATATCAAGGGGATGATCCTCTCTGTAACTCTTGACACATTTTACATCGTTACACCAGTGCATTTTTAGCTACTTAGGCCAATGCTGCAGTGGTAGTCAAGGTCTGAGTGTCCTTGGGTGACTTAAGTGAAATGAAGTTTTCTGAGCTTCTTAACACTTTGTATTAAAAAAATGCATACGTTATAATGGGAACTGTGGGTGGATGATGGCAGCCAGTGATGGGAGAAATACATCTTTCTGCAGGTTACAGAAATAGGTCCTTAATTTGTGTCTGTGTGGGCACAGTGTGATGCCTCTGACGATCACCATGTTTTCCAATGGCAGCAGTAAACGAATGCTCAGTATTGCATTGGAGTAGCACTTGTTTCTTATAACTTAGAAAATTCAGTGGCAAGCTGACTATCCGAAACGAAAAAAAAAAATAATTAGTGAAGTCTTAATGGTTTACAAACTTTAGTTTGAATTAAGCACTGTTGATGCCTGTATCTGGCCTGTTATTCCTGTATTGATGCTGTTTCTCACAAAGCAATTTCTGTGCTTTGGAAATATCTAGTTAGTCAATTATAGATGTTTCTGTTTCATTCAGAAAGAACAATTTATGTTCTTGCCAAAGAAATATTTATTGTTCTCTGGGTAACAACATGAAGTTCATTTTCTCCCCAATAAATTAAAGTCAGAGATTAACATGTAACTGAGAATGCAACGACTTGGACAAATTTGCAAACATTTTGCTGAGCAAAAGAAATCAATCCCATATTAACCTGTGGTGGTAGATGTAAGAAAGTGTTTTATTTTGGTGGGGATAGAGGGTGGTAGCAGGGGCCATGGATTGCCTTGGTGGGGTTGGGCATGAGGGAACTTTCCAGGCTGATGATATTGTTTTATAGTTTCTTTTCCATGGTGGCTATACAGGTATCATACAGCTGTCAAAATGCATTATCCTGAACATTTAAGTTCTGTGAATTTTATTGCATGAAAATTGTACTTCAATAAAAAATGATCTGAAAAATATTATTCTGAAAAATTTATACTTATATACAAAAATTATTAAAACTTTGAATTCAAAAAAATGGGGACTGCAGTGTTAGGCAGCTTAAAGAGCCCTTTGGACCTTATTCCCAGTGAAAAAACAAAACAGGTAATAATTATACAAAACCTCAGTCATTTGAAGCTTCTAGAAGTTGTCCTTAGGGCAGCTTCTGCACTGTCTGTGTTTATAGATAGGCCAAGGTGACATCCTCAATGGTGATTTGCAATCAGAAGGATCACAACATTCACCCGCACAGCACATTGTGGCAGAGACTTCTGCAATAAAAACAATTATGTGCTTTTCAAAAATGGATCACTGTCAATGAAAATATCCTCTTAAAAAGCACTGTGTTACTGGATACTTTCTGGACACAGTAAGGTCTTTGACTGGACTTTGACAGGGCTAGTGTGGCACTCCTTGCTTCAACTCCTTATGTCCCCTTCTTTCCAGAAGTTTCCTGTGGAAGGAAGCTAGACTTTGGAATCAAAAAGAAATGTTTTAACCTGTGTCCCATCACTTACTGCCTGTGTGTTTTTTGTTTTTTTTTTAAATTAAAATGTATTGGAGTGACAATGGTTAGTAAAATTACATAGGTTTCTACCTGTGTTTTTTATTTTTTTTTATTAGTTTCAGGTGTACAAAACCATGCAATAGTTATCCTTTTCACCCCTCACAAAGTGACAACCCCCCATCCACTGCCCTCCCACCCGTTATCATACTTTCTATTACAATTCCATTGACTCCATTCCCACACTCTACTCCACATCCTGTGACTGTATGTATATATAATTATAGTTGACATACAATATTATTCAACATTAGCTTCAGAAATACAGTGCGGTGGTCAGGCCTCTACACCGTCTATGAAGTGGTCTCTCTGACAAGACATGAGTCCATCTGGCCTCCTAAAAAATATTTACAACATTATTGATTATATTCCCCAGACTGTCTTTTTCTACCTGTGTTTTGATAAGGAAGATCTTTAATCTGTCTAAGACTATGTTTCCTTATTTGTAAAATGGGGATAATACTTTCCGGGTTGTGAAGATTAAATGCAATAATATGTGAGAATTTCTTAGTATATATAAGTCATTCACTAAAAGAGTCTAATTTGAATTCGCCTTGTGGATACTGAGAGTGGGATTACACAGAGCCACAAACCATCTAGCTCTGTGGCTAGGGCTGCTCTAGAAGTTTCAAGGCTCCCTATTAAATCTGTCAACCTAAGTAGCTATTGAGCTACTTGGGAAAAGGCATTCATTCTGTACTCTGAGGTCTAGAATCACTTATTATTTTGTGTATAATCACAGAATAGTCCTTGGACTGCTGAGTAAGTAATGCCTGTGTGTGACGATTAAATGCTTAATTCAATATCTGTTAAAAATCAACCATGTACTCTTCCATGGGTTCGAGACGATAAAGTCATGGAAAACAGAGTCTTGTCAAACACAGAGCTCTCATACAGTGGGGAATAAAGGCAATAAATGGGCATTTACAATACTGAGTCGGGGGGGGACAAAAAAATGTATACAAGTGGACACTTTGCTCAACATTGCTCAAGCAGTAGTTTGCTGTAATCAGAAGTGTCTGAATGCTGATGGTAACCACTTTAAACACCTCTTGTGATTGCAGAAGTCAAAGGTGACTTGTATTGATCTTTTGTTATTGGTATATATTGAGTATTACAATTTTAATAGTTTTTCCCTTTCTTAAAATGTGTATACATTTCTTTTGGCAATCTCTGTATCATTTGGGAACTGTGATGATGACAAAACTAGGGCTTCTGACCCAGTCAGGGAAGACTTCTTGGAAAAAGAAATGAGAAAGACATAGCAAATTAGAAGAAATAATATGCTAACTAGGGGAAGAGTAGAGGGGGAAGATAATTTCTTGTAAAGGCAAGGATATGAGCAGAGGCTTAGAGGAAAAAGCAAAACCAAACCAAATCATGTGTTTTAAGAAGAGCAAATGGAAGGATGAGTGGTGTTGTAGGGAGGAAAGGAAGGATGGGGAAGGGAATGGTGCAGATGACTGAAAAACTAAAGGAGAACTAGACCAGGAAGGCCCTCTAAGTTTTATGAAGGATTTCTAATTATATTGTGTGGTCAATGGTGAAGGCTTTTGAAAGATTCAAAGAGGGAGTGACCTGCTATTATTTTTGCTAAGGTAAGTCAGTATGTGGCAGTGAATTACAGATGAGCCTGGAGATCACTTACAAGACTGTTGCAGGAAGCCAGAATTCCAGTTATGAGGATTGGGACTATGTAATTAATAGGAACAATGGGGAGAAAAAGCCAGGTTTTAGTGACATCTGCTAAATAAAATCCGCAAGACTTTGCTTTAACTTGAATACAGGCTATGAATAAGGCAAAGGTAGGTCCAGGTCCAGTTTTCTGATGTGGACATCTGCGTGGAGAGGGATGCTGTCCACTGCAACAGGGAACACAAAAGATGCAATGATGGTGGGGTTGAGTGGGAGGGTCTAGATGAAGTATTTGGTTTGGTATAAGATTCATTTGAATTTTTAGATCTATACATGGAAATGTCCAGTATGCTATTAGATATAGAGCTCTAAATCCAAAAGGAAGATGTAGGCTAGCAAATAGATTTAAAAATCACAAGCTTGGGTGAAGATTGAAGCAGTGGTAGTAGATGGGTTTGCCTTAGATAGTATGAGAAGAGATTCTTATCCAAATTAATTTTCTACTGTTGAATGCTAATGACTTCAGTTGAGTTCATCCAAACCCAGCCAATGTTACTCTTTACTTAGGTCTACTATGGTAAGACTTTATTAAAACCTGAACGATAATAGCTCATTAACTAACATAGCAGAATGAAGTAGTCTACCAAAATTATTCAATAAAAGGAATTAATACAAAAGGTGTGTTCCAATACAACAAAATACATTTTCTATATGATAATCATTATACTACATTTTCAAAGAATCACTATGTTTTGTGTTATGACTCATTTCTCTAACTATATCAAAGCTTTTTGGATTTATAGAGGGCCTAGAGTTTATGATTTTCTTAAAAGATCAGGTAAACACATATTGCTGGCATTTAGTAAATGGTATACTGTCTTGGGGAAAAAAGTATTACTGCGATTTGTTTCTAGTGATTAAAGCCAATTGATTTTTGTTAGATTAAAAATCAACTCTAACCACAACTTCATCTTCTGAAGAAAACACAAGTATTCCATTATATAAGGGGAAGGTTTTAGTAGGACAGCTGAGTGTCATTAGAATATGGCCATATAAAGAAAGAGGTAGTTCTAATGCTGTCATTAACTGATATCTGGTTATCAACTGAATGAGCTACTTTGTTCAATGGTTGATCTACCCATATTATTACTTCTTATGATTCTATTTTCTTCTTCCTGTTTTGTTCTTATAAGGATACCAGTTGTATTAGATTAGGGACCACCCGAATGACCTCATCCTAACTTGATTACATCTGCAAAGACCCTATTTTCAAATAAGGTCACATTTACAGTTACTGGAAGTTAGAGCTTCAACATTTTTTTTT
>NW_017731764.1:183811-187006 GCF_001890085.2 Hipposideros armiger | reverse complement strand
TCAGTAAGTAGATTCATGCAAACATGCAAGAAATAATGAGAGGTGATGAAGGAGAAGAAAGAGGTTTGGTGGGACTGTAGTCACGATGATAGTGTTGTTGGAAACAGTGGAGGAGATGGTTGGCACCCTTGCGCCTGACATTCACTCCATTAAATAAAAGCATGTCTGCCCATGTTTTGACACGCTAAAATTATTTTATAATGCCCAAGGGTCATATGTGTAATAATGTCTAAGGAGTTAAAAATATTTTTAGTTTTTAAAGCTAATTCCATAATCTTTTCATTTAAAAATCACTCAAACATAAATCCAAGGTTAGTATAGTTTAAAAATGCATTGGCAAGGTTCCTATATATTTACGCTGAAAAAAGGGAAAAGATATTATTGCCATCAAAATATCACTTAAGTTATTGTGTAGATTCTGTCATTTATGAAGTAGATGGTGTCCATTCCCAGTCCCATCTGCTTCCAAGATGCCCACAAGCCTGATCTACTTTTCTGAAATTGGTGCTTTGGAAAACACTGAGAATTTTCATGACTTTTCACTGTCTCAGTGTCAGCGTGATGTAACTTTTTTTGGAATACCATGTTGGTATGCATTCCAAATGATAGTCATATAATTTAGAGGTCAGATTCTGAAGTTGTCTGAAGTGTGCCTTCTGATGTGATTTCTGAAGTAAGACTACCAAAATTTGTCATTTTCTTGGCTTCTATAGTCCAAAGTTGAGAAGCTTTGTGCTGTATTCTATTTTGTGTAGTTGTAGGAGTAAAGTTGTGAATAGCAATTTTCTCTCCGTGCAAAGTGCACTGCCGAATAAAGCTTCTTAGGATGCTTCATGAGGGGAACTGTTCATAATAAGAAAAAAATGTACTGTCTTAAATCTTAGTTAAAAAATATTCATAGATACAGTCCTAATGTACAGACATACTGTAAATATAGTAACTGAACTGATGTTATTAAAAGACCCCCCAAACAGTTTGCAAAACCCCTTAACCCCCCACAAAATATTTCTGGTTCTTCAGTAGCTGATAATCTCTTTGCATTTTCATGCTCATTATTGGAGGTGTTCCACACTTGGGCATGATTTAAATTTCCATAAAAATGCAATGAATCTGGAGCCGGCATTAAAATGTTATTAAGATGACAAGTTATGATCAGTGCCTCCTTAGATGGGATTGGTGATAGAGGTTTCCCATTTATTAATCCTAACAGAGGTCTTGCATGGCTGCTCATTAATCATTTCCCTTTCATTAAGATGTCTTTTAAGATGTAACAGAGCCAAAAAAAAAATCTATTGTCCCATAACACTTTGCCTGAATGTCTTGGTCTTGGGTGGCTGAGAGTGACTCTGCCTTTGGCATATGGATTTGCTCTGCTGATTCGTCTCCTTCCTGCTCTCCAAATTATTCTCTGATGGCATTTTCTATGATCTTATGAATTGCCAAACAGTTGAGAGTCATAATGGTTCTAACATTTCAAGCTCAAGGCTTTGAATTATATTCAAGTGTGGAGTTCTGGAAGTCAAGAAGTTCTGGGTGAAACATGGTTTGATTCAATTTTAGCATATATACATGAACTTAATTGTTCATTGGCAAATGGCTCTACATTATGTATCTCTATAAAAATACGAGCATTCTGCACACCATGTCAATAGAAATAACCACATATAAAATAGAAATAGATTCTGTCTTAGTTTTTTGCTGTGTTTCTTAGATATTCATGTGGGTCATTTACTTGCATTTATTAATAAGCAAGTGGTTAGTGGCATCCATCTATTTAAAAGTGATATAGGAAAATTAAAAGTTAATAAATATTTTAAAATTGAGATCAACAGTAGTCTTCCTCTTCCTTTAAGGAATGGTAGAATACTGCTTTCCTTTTATGTTAGTCATGAGAGACCTCAGTTGAGCATCAAAAGTCTACTTTCCTATTTTAAGAGCTTATGTGGCTCGACGCAGCAGGTTGCAGAGGAAAAAGGCAGTTTAGGCTTAGGAATGGGTAGAGATAAAGACAAAAGATATTGTTGGTACTCCAGCCAGTTTGTGGGGTGGGTAAAGGCAGTCAAACAAAGTATATACTTATGTATTTTGAACTGAATAAGAAAATACCTAATAAATAAATACATAAAATAATAATAAGTAAAATACAAAGCACAGCAGAAAACATCTATGACTATGGCAGACTGTATGTGTATTGATGAAAAATACAAACAAATTTTTAAAATGAAAAACACATGAAACTTATATTTGAATGTATTTAAGTGGAAAGACTGGCACTAGAGCACACAAAGTTAGACAGAATTACCCTATGACCCAGAAAATCCTCGCCTAGGGGTACATACCCAAAAGAATTGAAAAGGGGCACTAAAACAGTTACATGTACACCAGTGTTCATTGCAGCATCATTCACAATAGCCAAGAGGTGTTGTTTTAAACACAATGTGGTAAATACTGGGGGTGCCATTTTCGGGAATGGCAAAAATGACTCGTATTTATCTTTTGTTATCAGTATATAGTGAGTATTACAATTTTAATACAGCTTTTTCCTTTCTTAAAATGTGTATACATTTGTTTGGCACCCTCTGTATGCAAAATGAAATTTATTCATCCATTAAAAAGGAATCAAGTGCTGATATATGCTGCAACATGGGTAAACCTTGAAAACATTAAACCTTGAAAACATTAACATATTGTGTCTGAGAAATAACCCAGACACAGAAGGATGCATGTTGTTTGATTCCACTTAAATATCTAGAATTGGCAAATTTATAGACAGAGAAAGTAGATAGATTTGAGGTAACCTGGGATGGGGGCAGAGGGAGGGCATAGGAGGCAATGTGGAGTTATTGCTTAATTGGATACAGAGTGTCTGGGGTGATGAAAAGTTTTGGAAATTGTGGTGATGGTTAGACAAATTGTGAATGTAATTAAAGACACTGAAATCTACACTTTAAAAACAGTTGATTAAGGAAGCTCAGGCTCCCCTGCTAGAGATGCCACATGGAAAAGCATGGGGGGGGGGAAGGAGGGAAAAGAGAAGGCCGATTGGCTCAGTTGGTTAAGAGCTCACTCAAGAATGCGAGCTCTGAGCAACAAGGGTCGCCGGTTCGACTCATGGCCTGAGCTGAGCTGCCACTGAGCTGCCAACAGGTGGCAGGATGGCTCAGCTAAAAAAAAAAAAAATGGAAATCACATTAG
>NW_017731764.1:173326-182531 GCF_001890085.2 Hipposideros armiger | reverse complement strand
TCTTAACTGTAGAGGGCAGTGTCACTGGCCCTAATGTGGGATCTGAACCTGGCCCTTGCTGCTCAGAGGTGGCGTCCCAAGCCAGCTCTTAACCAATGCACCTCTCGGCTGGCCCAAGAAGAGCAAACATTTCTAATAATACATTTTAACTTGGTAAACAAACTATGTCTTGCAATATGAGTAGTTTGTTTCCGGAAAAAATTATGCTCACAAATGGAGGTATTACTGTTTTTACATTGAGGAATATACAAATTATTATTTTTAACATTTCTATTGAGGTGTAATTGATACACAGAGATCTGTACATATTTAATATGTATAATTTGATGAGTTTGGATCCATGCAAACACAGATCTGTAGAACTTATTCATCTAGCATAAATGAGACTTTGTACCCATTGAAAAATATACACAGAAATTATTTAGATGTCTTTGTATGAGGTGAACAATTTTTTGTCAGTAAATATAGTGATGTGAAGAATGTTTATAGTTAGAAATCCTTTTTGGGGTATTACTGCAAGCAGAGACTTTGCTTGCTGAGATTCCATTAAGTCTTAGGTGTGATACGAGCATTTTTTTAATATGTTATGATAAGTTTCATTAAGTGAATGCTGAATTTGAGTTTGTTCTCAAGTGTCTTACAAATCTTTAATACCTTCAGCAGTGTTGGATTGTTTTCTCCATTGACCATAAATACCCTTTCTCCATGTAGATCCTAACAAGACCCCTTACCTAAGTGAGACTGAAAGAGGGTAAGCATTACCATTCAGAATAATTATAAACAATGTTCTAGACCACTTTACTTCTAAAATGATTTTAAAATTAAATAAAATATGATAGTAAAAAAACTTTTTAATTTGATCAGAGTCTACAGTCCAAGGCATATCATTTTAAATAATAGTATTTTGTCAGGACCTTAGGAAGGATAAAATGAAGAAATGCATTTATGTTTAAGAACAGTTTATCACAACGTTGTAATTGAAACACCACGTTTAGTGTCAAAGACGTGAGATGATGTGATCTTAAGGTATAGAAAAATCAATTATAATTGAGATAAAAAGTCATGTAGGTGACCAGAAGATGGATATACTGCTTTTTTTCAAAGAGAAGTAAAAAATGATAGAATTCAGGCATGTCCAATTACTAGTTTAAAGTATTTGAGGCAATGATAGTGCCAGGTGGGTACTAGACTGATCAGGGGGATCAATGATAAATTATATGAATATCTAACCACTATGCCATACACTTGAAACTAATATAAAATAATATTGAATGTCAACTGTAATTGAAAAAAAATAAAGATAAATAAGACAAGAAAAAATAAAGATTTGAAAAAAGAAAGTAGCGTACAGTTTAATTTGGTTTATTTTCTAATCCAATAATTTTTTATAAATACACACTGTATTGGCTTCTCTCTCAGATGCTAGGGGGTTATGGGAGTTACAAAGACACAGTCTACCCATGCTTTGCAATTGATGGTGATTTATATATGACTATTCTATGTATTGGGTTGTCAGAAGAGTCATGACGCATGTTTGCAACAGATGACACTGGTTCATTTTTGGAAGTACTAGAGTCATTTGTATCTATGTTATTACTATGTCATTTGACAGCTGACAGTTCTAGCTTCATTCTAAAAAGAAATTGAGTGACTTGGTTGAGTTTTGGAGATTTTACAACAAATTGAAAATGGAAGACCAAACTGCATTTTTGCCACATTTTACTCTTTTACTTCCATAAAAGGAAGAACGCACATCAAGCTTGTGAAAAGTTGCATAAAGTTTATGGTGACAATGCTCTATAAGAACATCAGTGCCAATGATAGTTCATGAAATTCTGTGCTGGTGATTTTCATCTCAATGATGCTCCTCAGTCAGGGGGGCCCACTGAGGTTGATGACGACAAAATAAAGGCATTCAAACCCATGTTACATGACACAAGAGATTGCAGAAACATTGAACATCCATTCATTCAAGTGTTCATGACCACCTGAAGAAGCTGGGATATGTAAGCAAGCTTGATATTTGGGTTCCGCATGAACTCAAAGAAGTTCATTTGATGGCGCGTGTAAACATCTACAATATGCTCATTAAACATGAGGAAAACAATCCTTTTTGAAGCGACTGATAACTGGTGATGAGAAGTGGATTATTTACAACAATGTGGTGCACAAATGGTCTTGGTCCCAACATGATGACTCGCCTCAAGGTCTTAGTCCCGACGTGATGACTCACCTCAAACGACATCGAAAGCAGACATTCATCAGAGGAAGGTTATGCTCTCAGTGTGGTGGGATTTTAAAGGAGTCGTGTTTTTCGAGCTCCTACCAAGGAACTGAACAATCAATTTGAATGTGTACTGTCAGCAATTGGACAGTTTGAATGAATCCATCATCCAGAAATGTCCAGAGCTTGTTAATTGTACAGGAGTTGTGTTCCATCGCAACAACACGAGACCACACACGTTTAATAACCCGTCAAAAATTATTGGAGCTTGGATGGGATGTGTTGCCACACCCACCATAATCGCCTGACCATGCACCATCAGCCTTCCACTTGTTTCACCCTTTCAAAACTCCTTGTGTGGTATAGCATTCAATTCAGATGAGGCTGTAAATCAGTACCTTGTTCAGTTTTTCACAAATAAAGATAGGTCCTTCTATGAATGAGGAATTGCGAAGCTTACTGAAAGATGGCAAAATGTTATCAAACAAGATGGGCAATATATCATAGATTGATCTTTGTTCTTTACATAAATAAATGACCTTTGAAAAACGTAGACAAAATTTGTCATGACTTTTCCAACAACCCAATATTTTCATTTAAAATATTGAAATTGATAATCAAAAGATAAAAATATGCTATGATCAAACTTTCCTCTGTTGTTATTCTTAGTCACCATTTGTTTACTCTTGTATCCACATAATTTGGCACACTCTGGTTGCAATCAACAGGAAGGAAGACGTGCTTTTATCTTTCAACATCTGAAAATCCTACAGAACATTATTTTTCACTATCTCTTTTTTTAGACTAATTCATTACACGAGAACATCATGTAAGAAAACACTCTGCACGTAGGATATACCAAATCCCATGCAGTATTTTTTGGCTCTGCATGATGAAGTCAGAAGCCCCAGGATATCTTTGGCCACCTTTCACCACTCTGAATGTCCCACTGAAAGTCTGAGAAAGCTGGAATAATTGTGTTACTACTAGACACAGTAGCTTTTAAGACAAAAGAAAGGTATTACTTATGATAAAGAGTGATATTTCATAATGACAAAAAGGGCAATTTGTTGGGAAGACAATTCTAAATTTACTAATAACAACTTCAAGATCTATAAACCAAAAACTGACAGAACAGGGGGACAATAGACTAGAAAGTAACTTAAACCTCAATAAAGTTTATATTTTAAGAGAACTATATTAGAACCATGAAACTTCCTATGTGGAAGACTTAACAAAGGGTCTATATTTTTAAAAGGTGTTTCTAAAAATTATGTAAAAAGTGCATTGATGCCCATGATCTCAGACTGTGAGAAAACTCTAACATAATCCATGTCTGGTGCTCAGACTTCTCTGTGTGTTTTGCTGTGAAGATTTGAGGGTTAGCATTTGGGAGGCTGTCATCCTGAGTACTCTCACATGCAGGTTATAAAATAAAGGAACATGGGGTGAATATTATGCTGAGCACTCGCCCGGCATGTTGATTTGGTAGATTTATTTATTTGTTTTATTACTGAACTCTGTTTAGCTCGAACAGAAGTACTTCCTCATGTGTATATTCTGGGTATACCCATATTTTTGGAGATTTCGTGGGACAATAAATATGTTGCCCATGCTTTTGAGGCTTGCTGTTAAGAGCTGTGATTCAGGGAAATGATCAGCATTTAATTTGAGAGGAAATTAGAAAATAAAACAACTTACTGCATCTAGAATATTTTTCGGATATACGGCTGTAACTGTGTTATGTATGAACGTGTTCTCATTTAAATTTGGGTCTGAATATTGTTTATGGCTTGAAAGTACGCATGAAATTTGTTGCTCTACGAATTCCTTAATGTTTTTTGAATATTCTGTAAGTACTTCCCTACAGAGCTTTTAGCAATCAAGCACTGATTTAAAGGTTAGGAGAGTAACTATAAATCTGTTGTTGTGCCCCACTCTGAGCATCTCTAAAACCATGGCCTCTAGGCACTTCATTTGTTAGTGCAAATGATGGCAATGATGAATAGCTCCCTGTCCCCCTGTCTCCTTCTTGTTTTGAAACGGGCCTGTAATACTGACACATTCTTTATGTTACTGCTTGTTGAATAGAGACATGACTCTATTCTGTCAAAATTAGATATCTAGTCACTGATTGTTTTCCTTTCCATTGGATTCCCTGGCAGCTTTTGTGTGTAACTTTTGTGTATAACAGAATTTGTGGGCATATCTAAAAAGCAGTAAATTCTAACTGCTATTTCAATGGCATTATTACTTTTCTGTAGATGTACAACTAATGCACGAAAGTTGTGTTATTGATAAACATGACCCTGCTTTTGAAAGCAAATTACAAGAGGAATTTAAGAAGTTACAGGAATTTTAAACATTGTGGAAAAGTAGCTCCTTTGTCAAAAGAGTATATAGGTCCAGTGTCCAGTGTGTATATTTAAATCCACATTTGATTATTTGTAGAATGTCGCTACTTTAGTTGAGTCACCTAACAATATGATATAAATCACTGGTGGAGAGTTAGCCATTCACTTAAGTTACCAAATTTAAGGATTACCGCAGAAATGCCTGATGAAAACAGTTACTAAATTCTCCAAAGGTTGTTTTAAAGAAGGGCCAGTTTTTGAAGTGAGTAGATGATGCCCTAGTTGTAAAATAAGCCAAAATAACTTTATTTTTCTTTTTTACCATGGGAAACATAACAGGGTAGTGAAAGGTAAGAACAGATCATTTTTATTGTGTATACAACTCAAGGAAGTCAACACTCATTCTTTTCTTTTTTGAAAAAAGGTAAACTATTGGTTCTCTTCTCCAAAGATAAGGCAGTGGCATGGGAATAGAACTGTTCATATAATTTGTGTGTATATTCCAGAAGGGGAGATTGTGTTCTTTCTTCTGTTGTGTATCTGCTGGTTAATTGACTTGTCTATATGCTTCTTGTCTGGAATTAGAAGAAAAGCTCTGCAGGAAGATACCAGAGTAGTAGATGTGACAATAAGTCAGGTGGTAAGGGTATAGAGACTACCCTTTGAATTCTTGGTCTTAAGGGCTATGAAAGATGAATTTCACAATGGTTGGGGTCATAGATGTTAAATAAGACAGTAACAGTGCAAATGCTGGGGCTCACCACACCACTAGAACAAGGAAGTGTGCATACCAGAGACTGAGGTGCATGTGTTTGTGGGTGGTTTAGAAGGGTTATAGTTCACCTTAAAGACATCTAATCTTGCTTGGGGTAGTTCCTTGTGATTAAGTGTCACTTAATCTAGATCAATGGTGATACCAACATAAAGAAGAAAGCAAACTTTTCATGGGCACTCACATCTATAGATATTACATTTCTTCTTTTTCTCATCCTCACCCCAATACTATGGTCTATGGCCAGTTAAGATGGATGGGGAGAAGAGAAGGTGGGCACAAGACACCTCCACACGAAGCCAGTAGGGCAGCAAACTTACATTACATTTAGTAATGTAAATTTCTACATTAGGGGTGTACAAATTTTATATCAGATATATTGTAAATTCTAAAAGTATGTAGAAATAAATCTTAATAACTGATGTTCTGCTGTTTTCGTAACTGAAAGTTCCTGAACCTTAATAGAATATGCGTGAAATTACATCAAGGGAGCCATCTATTTAGTGGCATAGGAGGGTTTTCCCACTTAGTTGGTTATGTTATAGAGGAAAGAAGGACAATTTCAGGTTTATATACCAACAGGTTGACATAGCTAATAAAAATTACACATTTATACCCTTCAGACTTTACCATTGGATGTGATGACCTTGCTCTTCAAGCTTAGATGGTCAATGTCTTTCCCGTTTGTTGGTTCATTCTAGATGTATGATTAAAATGTGTGACTTAGTGAGTAGAAGAAGCTCTTTATTATAATGAGCTTGTTTGTTACATAGTAATTTTTAGATTCTGTTGATATGGATAAAATTTATATAGGAATAAAGGTTTTTACAGCTAACTAAAGAGTTAATAGAATTACAATTAGACCCTTCTTTACTGGAAAGTAAGCTTTAGAAATGTAATATCTTGGTGATGCTCCTCCCCGTTTTGGTAGAGACAAGGAGACAGCACTTTCAATGCTGACCCTTCAAGTGCAATTGTGACCATTCCGTTTGCTCCAATAATATGAAAACAGTCTTTTAGTTTAAAGCTGCTGCACAATACATACTGTCAAAAACAGCCCCTTTGATATTGATTATTGTCAATTATTGAGGTTAAACATTTGAAAAGAAATAGGAAAACAATACCCCCTTGCTGAGAATTTAGAAACTTGAGTTTTCAGGTGCTTTCTTTTCCCTTACGTTTGATGCCATTTCTGCCATAATCAGACAGAAGACTGTACCTTACACATTGCGTTCTATTGCTGGCATATTCAGTCTATACATTGGTGGGGCTAGTTAGAGGTTTTGGGAAATTGGTCAGATGTAGTTGGATCGTCAGTTGATATCTCATGATCTGGTCAAATTGCAGTGGAAGGGTATGGCATGTTATGAGGATTCTGTAGTAGATTGTATTATTATGACAAATTACCTGTCCCCTTTCATGTAAGAGTGTTTTCCATGTTTTCTTACAGGTAGAGGAGACGACATTTCCCTGCCCTCTTGTCAGGCTAGGACAGATGAATTACTTATCCAATGGATGTTGAGTGGATTTAAGTGAAAACTTTGAATGTGACTGTGTAGGTGTTTTATTATCTCTTTTCCTGTCTCACCTAGGAGGGAACATAATATGCCTGGTAAGGGCTACCCTACTGCCTAGTTCCTGTTATTAGGGGTGAGATGGAGCAGATCTCTTTCCTTTCCACTTCGGTGCTCTAGTCAATCTGCAGCTGCCCTTTAATATGAGAGAGAAATACATTTTTGTTGTTGTTGTTGTGAGCCACTTAGACTGTAAGCTTTATTACTGTAGCCAAAGATAACAAATACAGAAGATCAGACAATAATAGAATCAGTCCTAGGGAATCAGTAAATCTGCTTGACAGGACTTGCGAAGGAATTATGGAGAATCTTGAATCAAGAGTGAGAACAAGCATAGGTCCTCTGAACTTAGGGGAAAATAGAATGGTACAGGGATTTAGTTGGCACTAGAGTGCAAAGTGAGAAGCTAAGGCAGTTGTACTTTATTGATTCATTTATAAACAATTTATGTATGGGGCACCTTTAATCAAGCATTGTACCAGACACTGGAAAAGTAAAGTTACAGTGCTCATTTTTAAGAAATTCACAGTCTAGTAAACTTATGGTATAAAGTCTAGCTAAAATGATAGATTACACAAATGCAAAAGTATAAATGAAGCACAGATAAGAGAAAAAATTAAATTTTGCTGGGGGTTTATGGAGGAATTCCTAAGCAAGGTAACACGTGAGCTGTGTTTTGAAAGAGAAGTAACAGTTTTGTAGGCAGAAAGGAAGGTGGGAAGATATTACAGGCATGCAGAGAACATACGCAGATAATTGTTGTCAGAACAAACTGTAAGCTTTTCGTTTTTGCCAGAGCATTCAGTGTTAGTTTGGAATCATTGGTGTGATGAGATGAAAATGAACAGTTAGGGGTCAAGTCAAGGGAGACTTTTATGCCAGGCTAAATAACTTGGCATTTACTCTCAGTCATAAAACTTCATTGGGAAAGGTTTTAATCAGGGGAGACAGATGATCTGAATTTCATTTTAGAAAGATTACTCTGGTAGCTCTTAAAAAGTCTGTTGAAAGGGACCAAGGTTAGAACCAGGGAGGATTCATTTACGAAGTCATTCCAATAGGTTTTAGAATTATTAAAATAATAGAGTGGAATCAAATTTTACATATTCTAAATTCTAATTTCCCATTTTAAATTCTAAAATGGGAAAGGTGTAATTAAAGTATAATAAATATTACTCTGGAATATTCTTCAGTTTCCTCACATATTACAGCCTAGAGTCCAACAAATATTTTTTGGCCCTCACTTTGAATAGATCGTTGTTTTTGGAGCATCAGATAAGAAGCTGCCTCATGCATCTTTAAATCTTTACTCATCCTGGTGAGGTGCTTATACTAAAACAAGTACGTACATTGGAATTGAGAATGAGAGAGAAATTACTTTTCTATTCATGCTCACAATGGGTGTGTGTTCACTGTGAGATTCGGAGGTTCACCCACATCCGCTAAGTTCTTCTCTCGTGTCTTCTCTTCATTGTTCTTTTCCTCAAGGGTTCATTAAGCTCAATATGTTTTAGGAGGTGAGACCCTATAGGCCCACGAAGGAAAACACATTTTTACTTAGCCGGAATCTTTTCTAGCATCAAATATCTTTTAAGACTATTGCTAAATCAGCTTCTGGTTTTGAATCATTGAAGTTTGGGGTCTGTGTGGAGTTAAAAGCTTTTGCTTTGCTCCAACTTTTTATCTTTTTGTCAAAAAAATCTTTTTCTGCTCACTCATAAATCATATCCAAGTAAAGGCAGTCTTTACTCTTTCAAGTTTACTTCTTTATCTATGTAATAAAGTCCATAGTACTTTACAGCTTATATGATTATTTTGTCTCATTTGAGGCATACGCCACATTTTGCGGTAGGCAAAAATAGCATTTCTATCATGTGGATGAGAAATCTCAGGGTCAGAGAGGTTAGTGGTGATGGAGCTGGAACCAGAACTCCTATATATGTGAATAATTTCAGTGCTTTTTAACTTGTTACTACAGAGCCAATTATACCTACACTGCACCCATGGTAATGCCGTAATTTTGGCATCAGAAGGAACCCTGGGCCAATTATCTAGTTTTAAGGCCTCTGCTGGACTCGATGAATCTTTGTGAAGATTAGGAATTGGTTCTCATTGGAGGACAGATGGATCCTCACACAAATATGGCTTACCTGGCAGAGCGTGTGTGTGTGTGTGTGTGTGTGTGTGTGTGTGTGTGTGTATGTGTATGTGTATCAATGACACAACTTCCAGATTCCTCCCATGGGATGTAAGTTAATGCCAGAGTGCTTCACCAGGTAAG
>NW_017731764.1:169337-170673 GCF_001890085.2 Hipposideros armiger | reverse complement strand
TGTAGAGGGCAGTGTCACTGGCCCTCATATGTGGGATCTGAACCGGGGCCCTGCTGCTCAGAGCTGATGTCCCAAGCCAGCTTTTAAGCAACGCGCCACTCAGCCGGCCCAAGTGTTTTTTTTTTTTTACATTTAAAAAATTTCAGTATCCCTAGAATAAGAATTGCACAACAGAGTGCAAGCCTTTATTACTGGCTTTCAGTTTTTGAGAGTCCTGGGTTGTCCTATGACAAGAACAATATTAGGTCCTATGAAAAACAAATAGCAGTGAAGCAAAACAATGTTCCCTTTCAGCCTATGAAGAGGATGTCAAAATTAGCCAAAGTAGCAGTGAACTTGAATTATTACCTGCAAAGGGGAGACTGTGGTTTGAAACATATTTTAGTTAAAAATATAAATATTTTTCTGTATCATCAGAGTAGGCTAATTTATGAAAAATGAAGTTAGGAAAAGTCCTCCAGTTGCAGTGGCTTAAAATGATAATATTAGTTCTTTTCCCTACCCTGAGACCTATGGGCCTTCTCTGTTCAGCTGGTTGATAGGAAACATGAAATGAGGATTTCATGATGAGGGTTTTATAGGCCGGGCCTGGAAATTGTGTGCATTATTTATGCACATTCCATTCTGTAAGACTCTGCCTCAGAGCTGCACTCACAGCAAAGGAGGCTGGGAAATGTAGTCTACCTGTGTGCCCAAGAGGAAAAGCAAAAGTGTGTGGTGAACAGCTAGCGGCTCTGGAACCCATTGCCTTTTTGATTATTGACGAAAATAAAAAAAGTCAATTTGGTTGCTGTGACTCACCTGGTTTACAACTGAAGTTAGTCTCTCTGGGCTCCCAATGCTCCATAAGATTAAAACGTTTTCTATTCAATTTTTCAGACTGCTGAAAAGCATGTGAAGATTTTGAAATTTGTAGGAAGAAAAAGTTGTAAGCTTATGTTAGTTCCTAGAATGTGCACAGGTTATTCAAGGGTTAATTATTCAGGATCTCAGCTGATGTTACTTTCTTTCACTGATTGTTATACTATTAAATTATTGTGCTTTCATATTCACTAATATGTTGAGCTTTGTAGTTCTAATGTATTCATATATGGCTGAGAGGATAGCTATTTCTTCAACTACATGTCTAGCTGTAGATTGGTAGGATATAATTAATGAGAAAGTATATAAATTTAAAGGAGATAAGTTTCTTGTTAATATCACAAATAAAAAGTAGAGGCAGATTAACTAATGAAAATATATTTAACTTTTTAATTTCCTCTGGATTTAAAAAAAATCATGTATAAGTTTAGTGTCAACTGTCTGTTACTCAATAACCAATGACTTCTTTTCTGGG
>NW_017731764.1:163186-165782 GCF_001890085.2 Hipposideros armiger | reverse complement strand
ACTGTCTGTGAGGGAGTTTTTAGCCAGTAAACAAATAACTATATTGGAACACCCTCCTTACTCACCTGATCTGACTCCCAATGATTTCTTTCTTTACTTGAAGACAAAGGAAATATTGAAAGGAAGACATTTTGATGACATTCAGTGCATCAAGTGTAATGTGATGACAGCTCTTATGGCCATTCCAGAAAAAGAGTTCCAAAATTGCTCTGAAGGTGGACTAGGCACTGACATCATTCCATTGCTTTCCAAGGGGAGTATTTCAAAGATGATCATAGTGACATTCAGTGATGAGGTATGTAGCACTTTTTCTAGGATGAGTTCTTGAACTTCATTGTCCAATCTTGTATATGAGGTCTGATAGTCAGTTGTAAGTTTTTGGATTCTAAAAGCAGTTAAATAAAGTCAATTGTTTTTAAATATGTTTGAGGTAAATACTATAAATTGTGATTTTATTAGAAAATGACAAACATATCTGGGCAAAAACTTAAATTTTAATGATTGCTGAGCAGTATATTTTATATGCTAATACAAGTAAAAATTGTTAGACCAGACTTCTGAATTTTTACTTATATACCAGTTTCCTTTAGGGAGTTCTTGCTGTGAACTCATAGGGATACATATATTAAGGATTCAAGCATAGCACTCCCTCAGCCTCAATATATTTTAACCAAACTCAAGTGCTTGCTTTAGAATGTGAAACAGTGATTTAAAAAAAGCCAGAAGGTTGGTGGAGGTGGTAGTGACAGTGGGTGTGGCACTGGTAGAAAAATCTTTTGATCATTTGAATATTAAAAATTGATTTTGTTTAACGAGACAGTGAAATGTTTAAAACAAAGGTGAATATTAGATCTTCAAAAACTAAATCACTACATGCAATTATCAAAACCTGAGCATTTAAGAATGACATCATTTTGAAAATAGGATATAGTGTTCACATGCTGTCCTACGTGAATTATTTCCATATAACACCTGGACTATTGTGGATGTCTAGACTTTTTAAGAGCATTGGCACAAAGAGAGTTTTTCAGTTCAGAAATGCAGATTTATCATCATATTTAACTAAGCTCACAAGACATTCATTTTTTATTTCTCAGTGAATAGCCCTCACGCACTCCCAATTATACTATGAGACAGCTTGAATTCCATTAAACTAGATCTTTAGCTTTGGTTGGTAGATTTTAAATTTCTGCAACTCGGTGGTTAAACTCCTTTAACCTCGATTGGCAGTTTTCATTACAGATATAGCTTATTTAAATGATTTCTACATGATGGCAGAAAAGATGGAAAAAAAAATAGAATGGTCTATAAATTCAAAAGCTCTTTATTTCTGAAAGTCAGTCTTTTCCTCTTCATCAACAAATCAACAAGGAAGATGAATGTGACAAAAAACGATTTTGTAACTCAGGAGGAATATTTAATAATTCTGGTATTAAAATGTAAAGAGATGAATACATAATATATAATATATGTAGACAATTTTCAACTATAAATATGGGGACTATTTTTGAATAAATCAATTACCAATTAAAAACATGAATAAATAAGAGAAGATGGATGTTATCTAAACTTATTATGGTAATAATTTCACAATATTTGCAAATAAAACTATCATGCTGTATTCCTTCAGCTTATACAATGATGTATGTNACTCTTCCTCCCCTCAAATTGCTTCTAAGTTGCTCCCTTTCTTTCTCAATACATCCCTCAAATAAACATAGTATTATTCTTAATCTCTGTGTTCTATCCCCTCCTTGCTGTGTCTAGCAATCTTTGTGTTTTCTCCCACAGCAGCTTTTGCTTTTTAAATGAGTGATGGACAGTTTAGAAATTATCAGTGAAAGCATATTTAAAAAGAATATAACAGTTTCCAAAACATGGGAAAATGTGATTTTTGTGATAATGTGATAAAATTGAGGGCCTGACAACCAAGCCCAAAAATGTTTTGAACACTCCTTGTGGTTCAGTCATTGAACTTTTCTTCAGCAAATTATGCCCCATTTATTAGGTTGTCGGAAAACTCATGACGCATTTTTGCAACAAAAAAAACATAGAAAAAATACATCATGGCTTTTCCAACAATCAAATATTTTCTGTAAACACTTTTCTGTGGGCCTCTGTTTGCACGGGACAGATACCGCTTCTGTTTTCAAAGATTTAGTGTAATTCTGTGGATTGGGGAAACAGTATGCTTGAAAGGGCATCCACATTAAAACAGGGTTAGAAATATGTCACAAATGAGCATGTTTCTCAAATTTACTTTCTCATACAAGACTGGTAATTGTTCTTAAGCAACCAGTTACTATTTTCTTTCTTCAGAGTCTTAGGATCACTTAGGCAGTAGTCAGGAAGGAGCAGACCCGGCTTTGGCAAGCAACCTCACATGTCCCCAACAGAAAATAGTTACAACTTTTATTTTTAAAATGTGTAGTAAAGCTTTTGAACACATCCTTCTCAATTTTATGACTCATGCCAAGATATGGATTCTGCAAGGTGACATCATAACTTAAATTTGCTAATTTAATTTTGACCTTATAATTTTAAACCAAAGCACCAACTGCCTTAATTATAAAATCAATATAAAGCCAAAAGACAA
>NW_017731764.1:157695-159422 GCF_001890085.2 Hipposideros armiger | reverse complement strand
GCTGCCATTAGATTATATGTACATATATGACCCGGGTTTATCAATGGTATAGCTAAAGGAGCCATCATCTCAGGAGGAGTTTTATACAAAATATAACACTCATGAAAAACTTTCTAAGGAATACTGTCTTTCCTCTGTTTGGCAGATAGGGTATTTGTGAAAATACCAAGATTTATGTTCTTTATCATGGAAACACATGAGGTAAAAGGAAGAGCATGAGTGCAGAAAAAATATTTTACTAGAGTTTAGAAGGAATCAAGTCCACACTTTCTCATCCAGTTTTACTTAAACACTTACCCTCTCAAAGAGATGAAGAAGTAGGCTAAGGTTAAAATGGGTGTTTCTCTTTTCCAGGGAAGATATGGGTAATCCAGGAAGAATAACTTCTATCCTTTCTGACCCATGGCCAGGGTGGGTAGGTTGTTCCACGATATAGGGTAGGTCATTGAGAAAGGCAAGGAGAATTGGTCCTGTGATCTGTCATACTTGGGGACTTGCCTACTCGTCTGCCTAGTCGTTCAAGTGAGAGGCTCACCTGGAGTTTACCAGATCAATAGGAAATGAGTGCCATCATCAAAGTGGTGTGGCGCTGTGTCTTCCCCAGTCTGACAGCATGGTGATCCTCACTGCATGTTAGGCATTTTCTACTTAACAGTCAGAGGAGCAATCTAAGGCATTGCAGAGTAGGAGGACTAACTGATAAATATATTACCTTGTAAGAAGAGGAGGCAAGAAATGGACAGCCTCAGAATTTGCACTATCATTTAATTTTAACGGCCCTCTCTGTTCCCTTAATTCTATTGGCTCTTCTCCCTTAAACTCTCTATATCACTTCTGTCATTCAGGAAACTTCATTCCTTCTCACACAGGAAAGATGCTTCTGACTTTTCTCTCTGGTTGAAAATCCTAATGTATTAGGCCCTAATCCAGTGTCAAGGCAGGATTTTCCTGGTTAAGAATTTAGTTGAGGATTCCTTTGACTCCAAATAGTGAGGTTGAAAAATGGTGATTGTTCCAATTTTAGTTCAAAATCGCTATCAGCAAGACTTTGACTGGCTTTCCACTTTCCTATGAGCATACAAGTCCTACACGCAAACATATTCTTTTTTATTTTTTTCAGAGTAAAGCCAGTAGAGTTGTACATAAAAAAATCATATTCTTTATACTGATATGAACTTCTCACTACTCTCCACCTAGTTAAAAAATAACTCTGGCATTCTTGTATTGAGAACCTTTTGATACCTTCCTGAGTAGATTTTCATCAAAAGGGCCTCTATATTAGATGAAAATGTATCTGTCAGAGTAAATGTGAAATGGATTACCACCCACAAATCCGATCCTCTGATAGCTACATTTTCCCCTTGATAGAAAGGGGAAAAGGGATTTTCATTTGTTTTGCTCCATTAGAAAAACTCAAAGTCTGTATTTTTGTGAACATACAAGGTCAGACAATTAAGTTCGCTAACTTGTTGCTCACCTTTTTTGATATCAGAGCAATTATTCATTATGAATTTGTACCAACTAGACACACAGTTAACCAAGTTTACTATCTGGCAGTACTGAAAAGGCTGTGTGAAAAAGTTACACAAAAATGACCTGAAGTTTTTTCACCAACAATTCATGGCTCTTCCATCACAACAATGCACCAGCTCATATGGAACTGTCTGTGAGGGAGTTTTTAGCCAGTAAACAAATAACTATATTGGAACACCCTCCTTACTCACCTG
>NW_017731764.1:146624-155100 GCF_001890085.2 Hipposideros armiger | reverse complement strand
CGTGTGAGAGGCATTCATTATTGTTGTTGTGTGTTTCTGTGTGCTGTCACGAGAATGTCTGAGAATGAATTAGAGCAACAAACAAACATTAAATTTCTTGTTAAACTTGGTGAGAGTAGAAGTGAAATCAGGGACATGTTAGTTCAAGTTTATGAGGATAATGCCATGAAGAAAATGGCAGAGTACAAGTAGATTAAATGTTTTTCTGAGGGGAGAGAACGAATCACTGAAGAAAAGAGGTCAGGGCAGGCAGTAACGAGCAGAACTGATGAAAACATTGCAAAAATTCATCAAATTGTGTGTCAAAATTGTCGGCTCACTGTGAGAAACATAGCAGACCAAGTAAACATCGATAGAGAAACAGGAAAGTCTTAACTGAAATACTTGGCATGAGAAAGGTCTGTGCAAAAATGGTCTCGAAGGAGCTCACCGATGAACAAAAGCAAAGGAGGGTTTGCCAAGGCCTTTTGGAGAGGCAAGTTTGCCAAGGCCTTTTGGAGAGGCAAGATGATGTTTGGGCCCTGTTATCACTGGTGATAAAACAAGGGTGTGCCATTATGACCCTGAAAGAAAGTGTCAAAGCGCACAATGGAAGTCAGCCAATTCTCCATGACCAAAAAAGTTCCATCAGTCCAAATCAAGTGTCAAAATGATATTGCTAACCCTTTTTGATATCAGGGGATTATTCATGATGAATTTGTACCAACTGGACAAACAGTTAATCAAGTTTACTATTTGGAAGTGCTGAAAAGGCTGCGTGAAAAAGTTAGACAACCTGAACTTTTCACCAACAATTCATGGCTCTTGCATCACAGCAATGCACCAGCTCACACAACACTGCCTGTGAGGGAGTTTTTAGTCAGTAAGCAAATAACTGTATTGGAACACCCTCCCTACTCAACTGATCTGGCCCTCAAAGACTTCTTTCTTTGCCCCAAAATAAAGGAAATATTGAAAGATAGACATTTTGATGACATTCAGGACATTAAGTGTAATGCGATGACAGCTTTGATGGCCATTCCAGAAAAACAGTTCCAAAATTGCTTTGAAGTGTGGACTGGCACTGGTGTTGGTGCACAGCTTCCCAAGGGGAGTACTTTGAAGGTGACTGTAGTGATATTTAGCAATGAGGTCTGTACAATTTTCTAGGAAGAGTTCACGAACCTAATTGTCAGACCTTGTATTTTTCTCTTTAGTTTAGTTTGTATTAGGGGTTTGCACTAATACCAAGGGACAATGTAACATTTTATACATTCAATATTGTAGTTGTACTTTCTTTGAACTTTTTTTTAAATTTTTTTATTGGGGAATTAGGGGAAGGGTACAGCGCTGGGGAATCGGGGAAGGGGAACAGACAAGTTGCCATCCTTTTGTTCTTCAGTCTAGTTGTGGAGGATGTCACCTCACTGACCCACGTTGGCACTGTGATCATTGCGTTCTTCCCGGGTGAGGCAATCGGTTGCTGGTCATTGGTTGGCCACTCATGGAGGCTCTAGGCTGCTCACATAGCTCACGGCAGCCCACTGCAGCCCCGCTGCAGCCTACGCCGTCGCTGGCGACTCACGGCAGCCCAGCTCCAGGTCGAGCCATTGTTCATCATCTTAGCTGTAGAGGGTGCAGTGTCACTGGCTCTCAATATGGTATCCGAACCGCAGCACTGCTGCTCAGAGCTGGCGCTCCCAAGCGAACTCCTAACCAACTGAGCCACTCAGTTGGCCCTCTTTGAATTCTTCAGAGTTTGTTTTTTCTCTTGCTTCCCTCAGATTCATACATCTGTCATTTTGGGGATACCTGGTTCATTAAGAAGGTGGAAATTGGTTTGGATTGCTGTTTGTTGCCTATTTTGTTACCAGCCACTGTGCCAGTTTAAACCCTCAAAACTGGAAAACTTTCTGACTGCTCCCCTTGACCTTCATTCTACCATAAACACTGTGAAGTCTGACTTAGCTGATTTTCAAATGCTTGTGTAATTGTCACTGACTCCTTGAGTATCTGTCGGTAGCCCCTATGATATGTCCTTGCCTCTCCTTCTCCCACCTGGTATCCTGTGTTTTATTACCTCACTCCCCACATTCCTGTCACATCTACCTAACTTCTAGCAATCTATTGAATTCTTCAAGTTGTTTTCGGGCTTTTTATACTTTTATTATTATTTGTGCCTAGGACCCACTTCTTTACCTGGTGAGCTCCTACATATACATGAAAGCCCAACTCAAATTCCTCTTCTGTAGACAGGTTGATACCTCCTATCCCATGCCTCCTCTGCAACATAGTATACTAACATGGCACAGCTACTGTGGTCTATTTACATGCTAGTCACAGCCACCAGTCTAATTTAGTTACGGACATGAAAATTAAAAATGAAAATGCATTATTCATTTCTATATTATCACTCCATAGCTTTGCAACTTAATACTTAGTAGGAACTTGTAAAGGTTTCATAAATCAATCAGTATAGCCTTCACAAATTTCAGATTTGGGTATACTCATAGCAGATACATGTATTTATTCACAGTTATTATATATTAGAACAAGCCATGCTAAATTTATTATTTTTTAATTTTTTTAATTAAATTTACAGGGGTGACATTGGTTAGTAAAATCATATAGGATTCAAGTGAACAGTCCTATGATATATTATCTATATATTGCATTGTGCCTTCACCACCCAGAGTCTGTTCTCCTTCCATCAGCATACATTTGTCTCCCTTTATACTCTTTTACCAGCCCTCTTGTCCCTTACCCTCTGGTAACCACTAAACTATTGTGTGTTTCTATGAGTTTTTGTTTGTTTGTCTGTTGGTCTTGTTGGTTTGTTGCTTTTAGTTTTATATTCCTAATATGAGTGAAGTCATAGGTTCTTGACTATTTCTGACTTATTTCACTTAGCATAATAATCTTAAGATTCATCCATGTTGTTGCAAATGTCAGTATTTCATCTTTTCTCATGGCCAAGTATATTCCATTGTATATATGTACCACATCTTCTGTACCCAATCATCTACTGAAGGACACTTCAGTTCTTTTCATGTCTTGGCCACCATGAGTTATGCTGCAATGAACACAGGGGTACATATATCTTTACTGATAAATATTTTCAGATTTTTTTGGTAGACACCCAGAAGAGGGATTGCTGGGTTGTATGGTAATTCTATTGTTAATTGTGTGAGGACCCTTCATTCTGTTTTTCATAGCAGCTATGCCAATTTATATTACCACCAGCAGTGTATGAGGGTTCCTTTTTCTCCATAGCCTCTCCAACACATGCACATGTTATTATATTACTTGTTTTGTTGATGATAGCCATTCTATCAGGTGTGATTTGGTATCTCATTGTGGTTTTGATTTGCATTTCCCAAACACCTAGTGAAGTTGAGCATTTTTTCATACATCTGATGGCTGTTTGTATGTCGTCTTGGGAGAAGTGTCTGTCCAGATCCTCTGCCCATTTTTTAATTGGATTATTGATTTTGTTGTTGTTGAGTTGTATGATTTCTTCATATACTTTGAATATTAGCCCCTTATCAGAGGTGTTGTTTGGAAATATCTTCTCTCGGTTGGTTGCCTCTTTCTTTTGTTGATGGTTTCTTTTGCTGTATGAAGGTTTTTAGTTTGATGTATTCTCATTCATTTAGTTTTGAATTCACTTCCCTTGGCTTTGAGGTAAATTCATAAAATCCTCTCTTGATCCAAGGTCCATAAGTTTAGTACCTATGCTTTCTTCTAAAGCTTTGTTAAATTTGAACTTGACAAATAAGTGACCTGACTCAAACCTTCTGTTTAATTGTCAGGTAACTGAGTGGGCTGATAAAATTCATGCATATTCATGAAGAAACTCTGGTGTTAAAATGCAGAGGAGAAAAAAAAAAAACAGTGAAAATCCAGTAACCTGAGAATTGATAATGTACACTTTGTATTATTAAGGTGGTTTTTATGATTTTGAGTTTCTGTTCAAATCTAATTTCATGTTTTCTGACAAAAATATTTAGCCATAAAAACAGCTGGCTCTGTTACATTAAGTGCAAGTACTATTTGTTTGTATAATAACTTGGCATTGGTATCTTTACTAGGTAGAAGAATTTTATAGTATATTTGAATAAATCCATTAAAATAACAAAAGCCATCCATGGGTGCAGCTTTTAGAGTAGAGGGACTCACTTGATTTGTAAGGTTAGGTTAAAATGTCACGTGCAGAAAAGTGTTTTGTTGTTTTGTGAATTTATTCTCTTTGGGGTATTATTTTAGAGTAAAAGATTGAGATCTAAATTAACATCTTTAAATGACATTTTTAGTGCTTGTGGCTTAATTCATGTTTTCAGCATTTCTACCAGAATCTTTAGTGCCCATCTTGTTAGTAAGTTAACCATTAGGTTTCCTGGTGGATGGTTTGCTCTGACAGTAACCTTTCCCCAAGATAATGGGAACCACATCCATAATATGAGGGCTCCTATCAGGTACATTTTTACTGTTTGAAAGTGTAGTGCCAGTGTAAAATGAGAGGGCTTTCTTAATTTTTTTTTCTTTCTATCATTTTATAATATCTATAATTTCTTCCCTGCTGTGTTTGAAAGAGTCATTAAATGCTAAAGCTTTAAAAAGTAATGCTGAATTTCTGGATTACCAAACAGATTTAAATTTTGAGGCTAATAATGAATAGAATTAGTAGGAATGGAAGTATTGCCAATGGCAGTATATCCTGTTGATATTGCCTGTTTTTTTGTGTGTGTGCACGCTCTTCCTTATAAAAGTTAAGATCATTTGTATGAGAACAGAACTCTCTGTTGGATTTACAAGGCATTTGATGATGAATATTCAAAACCATATGAATATACCAATATGTAAAAAATGGTGATTTTGTTTCAATATTTAGGATTACATATTTTGTGGTGCTTTTAGATTTTTTATTTTATTTATTTTAATTTATTTTAATTTACTGGAACTGCTCTGTCTTTGGAAAGAAAAAAAAATAAACACATTTGCTCCAAGAGAAGATTAAGACCACCCACTTAGCACTTTAACCTTATTTTTTACTAGCCTTAAGAACATCTGTTTCTTATAGCAGTTACTTGGCAGTTTCCTGGCGTTAAGAAGGGTGTTTGATAAAAAAGGATGACTGCATTGCATTAAGACCAGTAGGTTCTTCTCTCATCCTAGAAACCAAAAATATGTTTTTAGGAATGCTGATGTTACAAATGATGGATGGAAAAAGGCAAAACACTACCACCATACCTTAAGCCTGCTGCTCCCCTAAGCACAAAAGAAGAAGTGAGAAGAGTGTTTTCTTTACACATAATTTTATTTCAGGAGTTTCAGAAAAGAGAGAGTTAGCTTATGTATTGTTAGGGTGAAAAAAAAATCTATGTGAAAGGACTTTTAAATAAACTGGACAAAAAAAGAGATAAAGGTACATGGAGACAAAGAGATGCTCTGATTAACAGATAGCAGTTGTCTTGCCAAGGACAGGAGACCCAATTCCATTTATTTTTCTCCTCCTCCTCTTCCTTTCCTCTTCCTCTTCCTTCTCTTCCTCCTCCTCTTCCTCTTCCTCTTCCTTTTCTTCCTCTTCCTCTTCCTTCTCTTCCTCCTCCTCTTCCTTCTCTTCTTCCTCCTCTTCCTTTCCTCTTCCTTCTCTTCCTCCTCCTTTTCCTCTTCCACTTCCTTCTCTTCCTCCTCCTCTTCCTTTCCTCTTCCTTCTCTTCCTCCTCCTCCTTCTCTTCTCCCCACCCTTACACATAGGAAATCCACCCCTTTGTGGATTCGTTTGTACTTGGGTCTAATTCCCACGCTCAAGTTGTTTAGAATGCAATAACTATGGTTATCACTTGGGGTTTTTAATCAGATTAAGAGATGCTGTTTTGCTTTTTAATTATTAAAATTGTTTCAGTGTACAAAGAGCTAAATGACTTTTTCTGATAGAAAATGTAACATATAGGTAATTATTTTACCCTTTGACTGAGCTACATATTTTAGAATTAAAATACTTTTATAGTGGCTACCATTTTCTTTTGGAGAATTGTTATCCTTTTCTTATTTAACATTAAATTATATACAACTTATATAGTATCCATGCCTGTCATTAATGATTTTATATCATTGAAAAAGCAAAAGTAAAGATCTGGAACATATTGCTAAATGAAGCTATGGTAGACTCTGTCAGGAGGGTTTCAGGAACAGAGAAAAACAACTTTAAAAAGAAAAAAGGTAGAGGGAAGAAGATTGAGCTTTTGATAACAGAGATAAAAAATGTAAACTAATAGTACCAGAATGGTTTCATGCAGGCTAGGCTGAAATTCAAACCAGTGTGGAAATGCGGGAATGGCAGTTAAGTAGTCTGATGGGAGGAACAAAGACTGAATGAATTTGTGAAATATTTTTAGGCTGTTTTGAGAATATGAAATTGAGTAATTACCAAATAACACTTGAGTCATCAGAATTATTTTAGACCCTGTAGGGCATGTAATAATAAGAATAACAACAATAACAATAATAATAATAATGCAAAAAGGAAGACAAAGAAAAATCCTTTGGGGGTTGATTATAAGGCAGGTACTCTATCTTTTACTGGGTTTAAACCTTATAACAAACCTACAAAGTAGGAATTATGTTAACTACCATTTCACAGATAAGGCAAGTGAGATTTAAAAAGGTCAAGTGACTTGTCTAAGGCCACACTTAGCATTTGGTACAGGCGGAATTCAGATGCTGGCCAAATGATTCTAGAGCTTGTGTACTCAGTACTATGCTAAATTGCCTTACATAAAGATTAAGAAAAAGTTTCATTCTTTATCCATAGAAACAACAACAACAACAACAACAAAGAAAACCCAAAATAAAACAAAACTTCAACTTTTTGTTGTGGAGATAGCCCATAAACATACATGAAACGGTCCATGATTAAGTATAGGTTTAAGTGTGGCACAAACTATAAGTGCTGAGGATCAAAGAGTAGTAGGTCAGTGAACACTGGAATAGTTAGAGGTAGCTTTTTAAAAGAAATTTTGAGTTGGTCACTGAAGGTGGAAATTGTAGTGGGGGTTAGGAAAGGGAAAGCATCCCCTTTAGAAAAATGCTAAGAAACAAAACACAGTGAACAATATATCCATGGGAAAATAGGGACAACTGGATTTGATTAGAGAGTTTGCATTTACAGGTTTCAATTCAATTCGAATTTTCTTTTTTTTTTTTAGATTCCCTTATTTCCTCACCCCACCCCATAAACAAGATTTATTGGCATAAATCACTGGGTTATGAGGTAAGATGCTGGTGGAAATAAATTGAGAGGAGTAGATACTCGATGTTTATTCTTGAATGTGACTCTTTCTACACTGTATGATTCAGTTTTCTCTGAAATAATCAAGTACATAGCTTGAATAGCTATGTGCGTTCAAAGAACAAAAATTTCATTGTATCTGGGAAGTGATGATAAAATGCAGCCTGTCATAGGAGAGTGACATACTAAGTTTCAATCTGAATTTCTACTTGAAGTAAAATGTTTTTCCTGGAATGAGAACTGGGTCACTCTAAACATGGTATTAGGTACTTACCTGACTCAATGATTACTCTAGTTATACAAATGGAGTGTAAATGTGCTACAGAGAATACTGGAATGTGGTATTAAAGGATAGTTCCACTGAGGTTGAGTCAGGATAAGGGAAATTTATGGAACAGGATATAAATGGAGTGAACATAAGTTTACTCTGGTGAATGGAGTGAACATAGCTTGGTGTTAAAGGATAGCGCAACTGAGGTTTGCCAGGATAAGGGAGATTTATGGAAGGGGGTATAAATGGAGTGAATACAAGTTTACTGATGGTGAGATTGAACTTCAGGTTCATCTGTGGGAGATATGAAATAAGCTCTTTCTGTTAGCATTGAAATCTATAACATTGTTCAATGCTTTCTTTTTCTTTTAGTTTTAGTTTTATAATACCAAATTTAAATATATAATGTCTTGCTTATATCAGTAAAATGAGAATGGAAAAATGTTAACTAGAGGATTTTAGTTTTAATAAATGGATTTTATGGAACAATAAAAATGGTATGGTTGTTAATTTTTAGTCTTTCCTGAAACTATTAAGAAGCACAAAAACTTCCTTTTCCATTTCATTATTTTCTAAAATAACTGACACTTAAAAATAAATAGGAAGCAGAATATTTTGTAGTCATTTACGTTGAATAAATCTTGCTTCATAAAATGAGCTACATTGTCCTTATTCTTTTCTTTTCCTGTCAACCCATTAAAAACTTTTAGGGGCTGGTGCTGTTCTGTGGATTGGTATTGCAGAATACTGACAGAGAAGGGTGTTTTTAAATATACACGTTTTACACAAGGTGTGATCAAACAATACGGTGAATGCTTAAATTAAAAACATTATTACAGTAAAGACACATTGCCATTAATCCCCCTCAAAATACCCCCCCCCCTGCTTCGAACACACTTATCTGATCACTCTTGCCACTTTCTGAAGCAGTTCTG
>NW_017731764.1:140646-142459 GCF_001890085.2 Hipposideros armiger | reverse complement strand
CTAATAACATTAATGTATCCAAGTTTTATAGAGTGAATCAGTTAGGACTATCACAGTTACAGATGATAAAACCTTAACACAAATTATATTCAAAGGGGAATATTTTGACTCATGAAACTAGGAAGTTCAAGGGAGTAAATTTCATTAGTTTAAGACATAATTGGACCCAAGATTTCAAATAACACTATCATTTGAAATTATGCAACTATTTCTCTCCATTGCTGTGTTTCTTTGTTGTATTTAATGGTCACATAGGCTCTTGTCATGAATAAGGTCTTGTATGATAAGGTCACCCAAGAGTCTCATGCACATGTCCTACTAGCTAAGTCAACATAAAGAGTGTGCTTCATTTTCAACCATTCTGGCAAAAGCCCCAAGTTTCACTATTATTGACCTGATTTCTTTAGGCAAGATATTGGAAGATAGTGATTGATCAAGCCTGTGTTATAAACCCTGTACCTGACGTTGTGGGAGAATTGAGGGATGGAGGGGTGGTGTATGTCGGCTCTGTCCCTCCCCAGCCTTATGGAATGAGAATTAGGAGTGATTCCCTCTTCAAAAGAAAGCCAAAACAAAACATATGTTGTAAGAAACAAGAATGTGGTTAGTAAAACAAAATAGAATAAAACAAACAAAAAAATTGATACAAAAAGCAAAACCAAACCCAAAACAAAATGAACAAAAACCCAACACAAAACACAAAAACATTTCCAATCAATGCAGATATATCAGTTTATCCTTCTAACTCATTTTATAGGTAACTGAGGGAGTTAACCAAGATTTTCAGCTAGTGTATATAGCCTACTGGTTTTATTTATAGATTCTAAATATCATCATATTTCATTTTTAGTTGAACTTTGAATGCTGTGAATTTAAACACACACACAGAAAAAAAATTGAGAAATATCACATTTAAAAATGATCAGAATATATGACCTTCCCATATGGGGAAATGAATATCATCTGTCTGCCAAGTTGCAGTGGATTTATACAAATGAACAGAGTGTTTGTTGATTTCATCACCAAGAGGTTGGTCAGCTCACTACAGTGACCACAGATTTAACCTTATATATAGTACCTTCCAGATTGATATTATAATCATGTTCTCTTATTTTGTTTTCAATGTATATTTTCCGGTGGCTTAAAATATGTTTAGTAATTTTCTTAAATAGTATCATTTTTTTTTGGTGGTGTCTTTATAGAAAATGATCTTTCAAACAATATTTCATTAATAACTACAATAAATCTCTAGCCATTATAATACCAACACAACAGAGTTTCTTGCATATATTCATTTTTTATTAATAATTTTGGAAAACCGATGATATCATGGTATTCATTGGTGATTCAGATAGTGGTCATATTTCTTATTGCTTAATGGAAGATGAAACTATACACTAGAAACAAAATTGCAATGTCGAATCACATTGCTATTGGTTTAAAATATAATAATCTCTGGTGAATGCAGTGAAATGCAGGGTTATAGTCTCTGGCTCCTTCTAGCTATATCTCATTTTTTTTTTTTAAGCAACAACAGTGCTCCATTCTATTTAATATACAGAGTATCTTCTTCTAAAAGAGGTTGTGATTGATGATACACTCACTGCCCTTCCTTCCATCAAAACCCTCGCTGTTCATATTGCTGAGTCCCAGAATAGTTGCAATTCTGATGTCTGCTTTCTTCCCTCTTACACTTTTGGTTTTGTTTCATAAAACAGTTTGAGGGGAACTCAAAACGACTGTTTACTCTGCAAGTTTCTGAGCATCCCCAAAGTCTCATTGCTGTTTTTCAAACACCCAGGTCATAATTGGA
>NW_017731764.1:138410-139115 GCF_001890085.2 Hipposideros armiger | reverse complement strand
TATTTTTTCTTTCCCAATATGTATCACTTTTATTTTCATTGGTCTTATTGTTAGCTAGGACTTCCAGTTCAGTGTTGAAAAGGAGAAGTGACATGAGACAGTCTTACCTTGTTACTGAAAAGTGGCAAGCTTTTTAACTGGTTCATCATATATTCATAGAAACTTTGATCTAGGACTTAATTTATAGTAATTATGTAGACATTCAGTGGTCTTATTTTTCACTATCATATGCTTGAGGTTAGCACTCCAAAGGACACAAACCCACTCAACCCAATAACTGCTTATCTAAGGGTAGAGATTTTATATGATAATAGTAGATTCCACTATTCTGGATTCTTGCTCTGAAGGAATTCACCAGGGTCTCACTAGGGACTTCTGATATAGTTGTTACTGCTTCTGTCTGTGGGTCTCTTGCCATCTTGGACTGATGAGCTAGCTCAGATATAGTGGAAGAGAGCATTTCTTTCCCACCATTAACATTAACATATTTGTCTTGCATGGTTTTATTCATGGCATAGTTTTGCATTATAATCTTTGACTTTCGGGTCTCCCTACTTGAATCTTTGTTATTTTTTGGGTTTCTTTTTTTTTTTTCTGTGTTGTTTGTTCATTTATTTTGTTCTTTAGATTCCACATATAAGTGAGATCATGTGGTATTTGTTATTTCTTAGTCTGACTTATTTCACTTCGCGTAATACCCTGTAG
>NW_017731764.1:133119-134610 GCF_001890085.2 Hipposideros armiger | reverse complement strand
CTTTCAAAGAGTGTCATCTTGACTTTTTTTGAATTCGTGTGAGTAGTAAAATGCTAATTTAAATTAATTTTTAAAATTTCATTTAAATACACAATTTTTAAAATATTTGAATGTGATATGCTTTATTCTGGCTTAGTTGGAGTAATTCCTGTTCATAATTTTATGAACTAAGTAAAAAATTACTTGTTTTAGAATTTTTCATATAGGTAAAAGTGATATGATGACAAACTGTAAATCTTGGTAAGGTAAATGAGCGCAGTGGTCCTTTTAATGATAAACAATGATCCTTGAAGTAACTCAGTTATCATATGTATTTTCAAGGCTGGACACACTCAAGCATCCCTTCAATGCAGGTCTGAATGTTTCAATCTCTCATAGATTGCTTTAGAGAAAATAAAGTCTAAAAGTTATGTAAAAAGAGTGAGGATTTATGTATGTATTCTTTGAGAAAGCTAGGTCATTTACATTATGAAAATCACTGCATTCATGGTTTAAAAAACTAAAGATTAATATCAGGCACCTGTTTCATGAAAAATTCCTCAAAATGTATACAAGACTGACAGGTACCAACAACATTTCAGTCCTCTACAAGACAGAAAACTTTATCTCTCAACACAAAGAAGCACCATTCAAAATTTCCACGAGTTATAGCATATGCGGATTCTGTATTAAAACCCCTACTTTGATAGTGTCTTCTGGCCTTCCTTTCAATGTCTGCTCTGAAATAGTCCACACATATAGATAAGTATATAAAGATTCATGCGTGCAGATGCACTCTGCCCTTTGTAGGCGTGTTATTGTGTGAGACTGTTTCTGAAAACACTAGGGCACCAAGATATGATGTTGAGCCAAGCTGGTGTTTTTGTTGCTCTTCAATTTAGTATACATTTTTAGAGATTGAGAGACTAATCATACTCTTATAGAGAATGATAATAAACATTATATTATTACAAATAGAGATACATTTTGAGGTAGAATGCAAAATCCCTTTGAATTTTTAAGACAAACTTGAGCATTTGAAAAGATGCTGGCATGATGCTTTCAGGCTCAGAAGGCATGCTCATTGTCTTTCTAGGTGTGAAGAGTAATTTCCCTCGAGATTTAGAGAAAGATGTGTGGAGTCCAGACAGCTTCTCATCTCCATTGACTTTTTGTTGTGTAATTAGTAGTGAGATTTCTGTGATGGGACTTACCTTAAATCGAAACTAGTCCATCATTTTGATATGATGTTATAAGGAGAAATCAAGTAGATTTTCAGTTAAATTCAATAAGATTAAAGTTCTACTCAACTTCCAGATTTCATAAAACCAGGAGATCTTTTTGTTACTCCTTTAAAGAAAATAATTTTATATTTTTTTCAGTACTTTCATTCTGTTTTTCATTTTTTTTTGACACCTAAAGTTTTTAAAAACTTAGGTTCAGTTTTTTACATTGTTATTTCAAAAGTTAGCATGGAAAAGTAACCTTTTTTTAAATGATAAGTGTTTATAA
>NW_017731764.1:127663-132857 GCF_001890085.2 Hipposideros armiger | reverse complement strand
GAGCATTTAGCAAAATACACACGGTGGAATTACAGGAAGCAGGTATAATTCCTATTGTCAAGATTGATGATCTTTAATGCTGCTCAAGACAGGAAGAGCGTAGCAATGTTTTCTCACGCAAGCATCTGCCGATATGAAATAAATTTTAGCTACCAGATGCTGCGTGTGGACGTGTTTTCATGGGCAAGTGCCATAGATTATCCAAGGCTTCTGATACCTGTGAAAACTAATGATAGTTAAGAGAGACTTACCAAGTTTAAGGTAGAAAAATGTACGTGAGTAATACATAGTTGAGAAGTAGCACAATTATTTTTATTATGCTAATTCTTTATATATGGGAATGGGGGATGAATCTTTTTCCACTACCATGTAATCCTATAATTTACTTACTGCTATGTTTCCGATAGCCACAAATAAAATTTTCCATCTCCATAAGAAAGTGTCGAGTTGGAATAATTTTACTCTATTTTCCTTGAGTAATGGAACAGAGATTATTTTACTCCAAAGAGGTGATTTGAGGGACAGAACCAACAGTGACTATTAAATCATGAATCTCTACATCTAACAGATGGCTGTCTGAGGAATTAGACTTGAGAAATGAGCTTTCAGTCTAGAGGACGTGCTGCTTTAATGCCCCCGGAGGAGGCATATCATTTGGAGAGTATCTGGGGGGGGGGCGGGGGAGAGCAGTCCTCAGTGTGATGTCATCACTATAGTAATAAAATCCTGAGTGTGATTCCGAAGCAATTCCTCTCCCTCTGGGTGGAGAGAGGTTTTCTGGGGGAGGGATCACCTTGTGGCTAACAAAAACATGCAAAACATTTAGGACTGTTATTTTTGTTTAACTTAGTATTAAGTAAGTCTGTGATAGTTACCTTGATTATTAGAAATTACCATATTAGGTACAGTCTTGAACTGAACTTGACCAGGGAGCTAGACTTATTTTCCTATTATTGTTGTCTGAGAATTCAAGGATAAAGAAGAAAGCAAGTGTCTTCCTTCCAGGGTTAAGTCACCAGCACACTGGGCTGATACCATAACCCTGTGAGATTTTCTTTAATTCATCCAGGACTGTGCCTGGATGTATGTGTGCATGTGTTTCTGGTAATAATGATGGAATTAATGGATAGATTGAATGAAAGAATGTAGATGGCTAAAAACTGGGATAGAAAGGGAAAGATGTATTTTTCACAAGCTAAATTAAAAATGAAAGGGACATAATAAAATTAGAGAAGATTTATGTTAGACAGCCCCTGTGGTTTATATTCATGTTAAATTCAAAACATACTACTTGGTCAGTCTGTGAAGCTTTGTGAAGAAATGTCTTGATGTGTTCACATTGTAGTCTTAACTGCAAATAATCTTCCCAATATTGCAGAGTAAAATTACTATGCAAGTCATCATCTCATGTAGAGATTGCCATATATTTCCCAGGCAATGGAGCTAGAAAGTAATCTTCAAGCTTCTACATGTCATTTCCTAAGTATTCATTTAAAGATAATTAAATGCTTAAATTCATAAAACTGTGTTGTATGCATGATATCAGTTGAAACTGTCATAAACCTGCCACCTCATTTTTAAAAATGGGCTATAGGGGAAGATCAAGTAAAGGGGACTGAGAAGGCATTTTAGAACTACTTGTAAAGGTCAAGGGCAGTTTTAGATGTGGGTTAGATGCTGAGGTTCCCCACAATGAAAGGAACAGTCAAGAATACAAATCTAGGACTGGCCGAGTGGCGCGATGGTTAAGAGCTGGNTCTTTATTTTCCACTTGTCTATTGATGGGCACTTGGGTTGCTTCCATATCTTGGCTATTGTAATAGTGCTGCAATGAACATAGGGGTGTATATATCTTTTTGAATTATTGTTTTGGATTTCTTCGGATAAATATACAAAAGTGGAATTGTTGGGTCATAGTTAGTTCTATTTTTAGTTTTTTGAGGAACCTCCAAATTGTTTTCCATATTGGCTGTACCAATTTGTAATCCCACCAATAGTGTATAAGGATTTCCTTTTCTCCACATTCTCACCAACACTTGTTGTTTGTTGATTTATTGATGATAGCCATCCTAATGTGTGTGGTGATATCTCATTACGGTTTTAATTTGCATTTCTCTGGTGACTAGAGACTTTGAGCACCTTTACATATGTATTGCCCATACATATGTCCTCTTTGGAGAAATGTCTTTTCGGGTCCTCTGCCCATTATTTAATTAGATTTTGTTTGGTGGTGTATGGTTTTTTTTTTTTAAATAAATTTTGAACATTAACCCCTTATCGGATGTATCATTGGCAAATATCTTCTCCCATTCAGTAGATTATCTTTTTGTTTTATTGATGGTTTCCTTTGCTGTACGAAAAATAGTTTAGTTTGATGTAGTCCCATTTGTTTATATTTTTTCCTTTGATTTTCTTGCCCTAGGAGAGATATCAGAAAAAATATTATTAAGAGCAATGTCAGAGAGTTTACTGCCTATGTTTTCTTCTAGGAGTTTTATAGTTTTGGGTCTTGCATTTAAATCTTTAATCTTTTTTGATTTTATTCTTGTATATGGAATAAGAAGGTGGTCCAGTTTAATTTTCCACATGTGTCACCCTGTTTTCCCAACACCATTTATGGAAGAGACTCACTTTACCACACGGTATATTTTTGCTTCCTTTGTCATAGATTAATTGACTATATAGGTGTGGGTTTATTTCTAGGCTCTCTGCTCTGTTCTATTGATCTGTGTGTCTGATTTTATGCTATTACCATGCTGTTTTGATTCCTATAGACTTGTAGTATATAATAGTTTGATATCAGGTAATGTGATACCTTCAACATTGTCCTTCTTTCTCTAGATTGCTGTAGGTATTTGGTGTGTTTTGTGGATCCATATAAATTTTAGGATTATGTGTTCTAGCTCTGTGAAAATGTCATTGGTTCTTTAGATTCCACATATAAGTGAGGTCATATGGTATTTGTCTTTCTCAACCTGAATGATTTCACTTAGCATAAAATCCTCTAGATACACCCATGTTGTTGTAAATAGTGAGATCTAATTCTTTTTATGGCCGAGATTTATTGTATAACTGTACCAGAGTTTCTTTATCCAATGATCTATTGATGGGCATTTCGGTTGTTTCTATATCTTGCCTTTTGTGAGTAGCGCTGCAGTAAACATAGGGGTGCACCAGTCATAGTGTTCTTTTGTTTTTTTCAGTCATAGTGTTTTGAACTAGAATAAAGAATATTCAGTTTGTGTGTGCGCGCGCGCGCGCGCGTGTGTGTTTGTGTGTGTGTGTGTGTGTGTGGTGTAATTGACTTACAGGGTGGCAAGGTTTTAATATGGTAACTTATTGCAAGGCCAAGCCTTTAAAGGCTTACAAATAAAAATACATCAAATTGAATAAATATAAAATATAGAAATAACTTCATTTTTATGCACATAAAGTTTTGTTTAAGTGACTTGTGGACTAGTTCATAGTATCACTTCTTTTTTGTATATCAAACAACCGTGTGACTCATTGAATGGAACTAATAACATTAATGTATCCAAGTTTTATAGAGTGAATCAGTTAGGACTATCACAGTTACAGATGATAAAACCTTAACACAAATTATATTCANCCCCCCCTGCTTCGAACACACTTATCTGATCACTCTTGCCACTTTCTGAAGCAGTTCTGGAAGTCCTCTTTCATCAGAGTCTTTAGTTGCGCTGTCGTGGCTGCCTCGAATCCTGAATCATTTTGATCTTGGGGAAGAGCCAGAAGTTGCACGGTGCCAGATCCTGTGAATAAGGTGGATGAAGACAAACTATAATGTTTTATTTGACATAAATTGCCATACCAGAAATGATGTGTGACACGGAGCTTTTCTGTTGTGATCACAAAATACAGTGAATGCTGCTGCTGGGTGCCATCCAACTGAAAGGCAGGGATCTTCAATATGGGAAGTGGCTCGTCGAACCTTAGTAACAGTGTGTGACAAGTTTCAACTTGTTTGGTGCAGTCAGTCAGGTGTGAGCTATGGTTGAGAGAAGGTGTGTTTTAAAGTGCACCATAAATCATGGATTATGAACAACACATTAACATGAAATGGGCAAACGGTTTCATTCTCCTTCATGACAATGCTCTGTGTTACACATGACTTCTGATATGGGAATTTCTGTCAAATAAAAACATTACAGTGTGTCCTCATCCACCTTATTCACCGGTCCTGGCACTATGCAACTTCTGGCTCTTTCCCAAAGTCAAAATGACCATGAAAGGTAAATGTTTTCAATCAATACAGGACATCGAGGCAGCCACAATGCACAACTAAAGACATTTATGAAAGAAGACTTCCAGAACTGCTTCAGAAAGTGGCAAGAATGATGGGATAGTGTGTTTGAAGTGAGGGGGGGGGTATTTTGAGGGGGATTAATGGCAGTGTGTCTTTTACTATAATAATTTTAACTTAAACATTCACTGTATCTTTTGATCACGCCTCATATTTGTCCAATTGTTCCAGCACCATTTGTTGAAAGACTATCTTTTCTTTGTTGTATTGCCTTTTCTCTTTTGTCAAAAATCAGTTGACTATATTTATGTGGGTCTCTGTTCTTTTCCATTGATTTATTTAATCTTTTGCTGTTACCACACTCTCTTGGTTACTGTAGCTTTATAGTAATTCTTGAAGTGAGGCAGTGTTAGTCCTCTAGTTTTATTCATCTCTTTCAATACTGCCCTGGTTATAGTGTGTGTTTCCCCTATCCATATAAACTGTAGAATCTGTGATATTGATATTTGCAAAATGACTTGCTGTGATTTTTATTTGGATTGCATTGAATTTGTAGATCAAATTGGGAAGAACTGACATCTTGACAATATTGAGTTTTCCTATCCATGAACATGGGATATATCTCCATTTATTTAATTCTATGATTTCCTTCACTAGAATTTTATACTTTTCCTCATATATATTTTGTAGATATTTTGTTAGATTTGTACGTAAGTATTTCATTTTTTTGAATGGTAATATAAATACTCTGTGTTTTTTATTTCAAATTCCATTTGTTCTTTGCTGGAATGTAGGAAAATGATTGACCTTTATATATTAAACTTTTATCCTGAAATCTACTGTAATTGTTTATTAGTTCCAGGAGGGATTTTTTTTTCAAAGTTTTTTATTGGGGAATTGGGGGAGGAAACAATGTTGGGGAGTCAGGGA
>NW_017731764.1:109706-121038 GCF_001890085.2 Hipposideros armiger | reverse complement strand
TCCTTTTGTAACTGGGTGGGATTTTTTAAATAAATAAGTAAATAAATAAATAAACAAGCAAATAGTTTATGCTATTTTAATTGATAAAGTACAGCAGAAGGTACCCTAGTAACTTTTGAGACTGCGTCATAAAAAAAAAATGATGTTAATTCTGCTTTGTGCTATAGAACACTCATTCTTGAACCCTTCAACTACTATGTAAGAAGTATGTTTTCTATAGATTACCATGGTGTAAAAAATCTAAAATTAAAAGCTGATGCAGAGAGACCACATAGAACATTTTTGAGCAAGGATTTAAAGCTGTTAGCCTGTGATCCATTTCTTTTCTGATTAAGGGGTTGGGCGAGATACTTCAAGGCAAAGAAAGATGACCCAGTCTAATCTCCTATAAGTAACTGACATCCTGGTAAATGGATAAGTAATACTTTCTAGGAGAGGAATCCTGATGTATGGAATATACCTGCAGGGTATCACAGGTATACAATTGTTTATGGTAAATAAATCTATACTCTATGGCTTTATGAGGCATTGCTCCTTGGAGACTGTTATATAAGCTGTGCAACTATGATGTGTAAAACGGAGATGTTTTATGGCATAAACACACCTGCTATGTGAAATAATATGCATTATTACCCCTTTGATTCCTTGTATCTTTGAAATTATTACTGAAACTTTGTATTGGGCAAGCTTTCCGATTTGTTTGTCTCATTTGACAATGTAATGCTTTGTTAGTTCAATTTGAAATGTCACATTGGCATATTCATACTATAGTAAAAATTAGTATTATGTGCACTTTCAATTTTGAAACCTTAAAACTATCTATGTGATCCTAGGCCAGTAAAGTATTTAAATTAAAAATAGATTAAAGGTACTGTTTAATAGTTTATAAAGTTATCTCTTTACCTTTCTTTCTCCAAAGTGTTTCTTGGTGGCATTTTCTTTCCTATTCCAAAATGTATTAATATATATATTTTTTTCAAGTCCAAACTGAGGTAAATTTATAGGTGAACTAACATATTTATAATATTGGGGTTTCCTATCCTGGTACACAAATTTTTTTCCTTCCATTTCTGTGAGTCTCCTCTTTTGTTTGTTTGTAGACATCTTTGTATTTTTATTTTGTTAATGCCTGTAAGTTTTATGCTAAAACAGCATTATGCTTTTAAACATTTTTGATATAATGCGTCATTTTCATTTAAAATGTTTTATATTTTTTCAACAATTAAAATCAGTAATGCCTGTTTTATTGTAACAAAGATTCACATATATTTATACAAAGAAAAAAATTTGCAATCTTCTTCAGTCTTCTCCATTGTCCCTTTACTGTTTTATCATCCCAGTGGGAGTTGTTGCATAACCTCAAAGTGGGATTATCTGATGTATATGCATCCCATGCTGTTTTCTGGTTAGTAATTGCTGTTACATGGAAGGTTTTACTTTTATAAAATGTAGTTTTCTCTTATTTTCAGGTAAATTATCATCCGTAAATATGCTAACATTATATTCATATTTCAACTCTTCATATGTATTGTTTTCTTTCTTGTCATTACTTATTTTAGGTAAGCCTTAGAGAACAAACCTGCATGACGATGATGTTGAGAAGCATCCTTGATTTTTTTATATTTCCTGATATTGTTGGTAGTGTCAATCAATAATTTGTCTCTTACTGTTACCATAATTAGTGATATATGTGTCTCTTCCAAAACTACCAAATTTTTTTGTAGTATAATTGAATAATAATTGAAAACATTACATATATATTGCAACCAATACATATTGCAAGGACATAATATTTAAATAATATATAGCAGGATAAATTAAGTTGTTAAATTTACTGATATTTGACATATCTTCCATGCTAAAATAAACACTACTAGTTTAATTACTTTTAAGAATGATATTTGTTTTGATTTTTTTTCTCTTGTTTAGGGTTTAAGCTGGATGTTTAGTTCCAATTTATTGATTAAAGTAGTTAAAGAAATAAATTTCCTTCTGAGTATAGAACATAATACTGAAATACAATACATTATGTAGTGAAATACAATATATTAATATAACATATATTGAAATACCACAAGATGCCATATATTAAATATATATTAGACATCATATATTAAGAATATATACACATATATATATAAGTCATATAGTCATTAATTTCTAAATAGTGTCTAATCAGTTTAGATGGAATTGATTTAAATGTCATCGAGCACTTTTTAAAACATTTTTGATGTTTTGGATTGTTCAAGGTTGATTTTTTTGTTTGGAAAAAAGTCTTGTTAATTGCACTGCAGTCAGTGTGTGTGCTCTTGTATTATTTCTGGTTTTAGGTATTTATTGAGATTTTCTTTATAAACCAATATAAAATCAATTTTAGTAAATGCTTCTTGAACATTAGAAAGAAAGGTAACTTTATTTGTAGGTCAGAAAGTTAAATAAACATAAATACACACACACACACACACACACACACACACAAATATAAATATATCAAATCAGCCTGTACAATCCCAGCAGTCTTCAATATATGGTCTTTGGCCCCCTGGGGGATCTAGTACTCTTTCATGGGGTCCACAAAGTAAAAACTATTTTTCTATTGGTACTATAATATTATTATTATTATTTGTTTGTTTGTGGTTATGTTGATATGTAGACTTAAGTTACAAAAATAGTGGCTGGTAAAGTGCCTGGCTTCTTGACATGAGTGATGGCACTGGCCCTTAGTTACACTTCTATTAACATAATCGTTACCACCACACATTTAGTTAAAAAATAGCCAGTTTCACTTAAGAATGTCTTACTGAAGCAGTAAACATTACCAATTCCATTAAATCTCTACCTTTGAATGGTCATATTTTTAATTTTTTAATATAAATATTTCAATAAATATTCATATTTTTAATAAAGCACTTCTGCAAACAAATGTATGATAATACCGCTAAGAAAAACACTTGTGAGATTGTTCAAATCATAATATGAACTAGCCACTTATTTCATGGCATGCTTACATTTATCTGAAAGAATTGCTGACAAGTAAACAATGTTATTCACATATCGAAAGTTGATTTTCTTGAAAGTAAGCAAAGTGAGCCTGTCACTGAAAAGGGAAATAACTGACCGTATTGTAGCCAAAGATAAAACATTTATCAAGGGAAAATTAGAATTTTGGAAAACTTGAATCAGCCACCCTGAGCTTCACAGCTTCCCCATACTTAGTAATTTTTCTGATGAACTGTGGTGGTTATATTAACAAATGTGATTTTTGATGGTACCAAGAACTTAATAATTCACTATCATCACAAATGTTAATTATGTGATAATATTAGTTATTGAAAGAAAATATCCTCTTTGATTTCTAAAACAGTAGTAGGCAAATATGCATAAACATTTATTATAAAATGTTTAAAATAACATACAAACTATTGGTAAGTATAAAAGTATCATTGACACAGTATAGTCTTTAAACAACATATTTACATGTGCAAAACATATGTCCAAATAAATCTGTGATGTAACACCTGATTTTCTAAACAAATCGCACAATTCAATTAGCAGTTTTGTCTTCAGGGAAAACACTAGATAGGTTATAGATGAGAATTATAAGAGTCAATCTATCAAGGATGACATTATAATTATAGCAAATGTCTTTGTAGGAAACCTCGATTGATTCTTATACTGAGGATCTATTTTCTCTTTAGCCTCATTTATCAGCTTGGCAACTGAATAACCTTCATGGCTTTCTAGTCTTTCTCTCTCTTTAAACAAGAAGTTTTACATTTTACTTTTCCAAATAAGACATTTAGCAGGTTTATTCCAATCACGCAGTGAAGAAGGTAGAAAATGTAAGGAAAATAGTATGCATTACAGCTATCTTTCCGAGGGATGTCAAACTTCTTAGCGAAATTTCCCCAATAACAGGATGATTGTATAATCAAATCTGTTCACACTCATACCCTGCTCTTAATAATTTCAGGTGAAATACGTAACTAGGGATACCAACATGCTATTTGAATTTCACACCTACTCTCTGCTAGATGCCAAGGTATTTTATAAATAGGTGCTTCAGATATGGTAATTATATTCACCGGGCATGTGTAAGTCTGTCATTGAGCCTGATGTTCTCAAGTTTCAAACTCAGTTCATTGTGGGTGATCCATGCATGCTAAGAATATGTAGCTTCATTCCAGGGGAAAATGTCTAAATAACTTCCAAAATAAACTTGTTCCTACTGCCTAATAGGCAGGGGTAATATATAACACAAATTGAATGGATACATGTACCTCAGTGCGGGAGAAAGCAAAATTAGTATGTTTATTGAATAGCGTGTGGCAACCATTGAGTGAGGCTGTGAGAAGGATTCTGTGAAACAGGGATACAAAATGCGGACATGTAGGCTCTAAATTTATAGCCTACTTGAGAAGGAAGATGCTGTCCTGAAACCTATGTGTAACAATGATTAGGTGCCAATCCAAGTGTCACAGGGAAAGAACCCAGTGAGCATGTGATGAAAATGCTAAAGAAGATTTAGCTCACAGATGTATGATTCTTAGATGAGTAATACACCGATGTCCAACAGACTTTATTGAATGCTATTGTGAATATTCCTAAAGGTGACTGTTAGGGGCTTTTTTGTCCAATTGTTGTTGGAATATTTTATTAAGGCCCCCTTTTACAATTTCCCCTGCTCAAAATCTCAAAAATATTTCTGAGTAACAATTTTTAAAAAAAATCAACACCATAGGTATCATTGTATGTACCAAATTTATTGACATTTTATAGGATCCCCAAATCTAATCTTATAGGATAAATATATTATACTTGCTTACTCTGTGAAAATGCCTATGCTGTTTATTTTATGCAACTATATATAAATTATGAGATATCTTCCCAAAATGTTTATTTGTATGATGGTTGTGGTAGGCAGAATGACACCCTTTCTCACCAAGATATCCATGTCCTAACCCCCAGAACTTGTGAGTATGTTACCCGACATGAAAAAAGGACTTCACAAGTGTGATTAAACGTACTGGCCTTGACATGGGAAGATTATTCTGGATGATCTAGGTGGTCACAGTTAAACCACTTGAGTCCTTAAAACAGAGCACTTTCCTGACTGGGTTACAGATTTGAGATGGAAGAAGAAGAAGGTGAAATTTGAGTCATTAGAGAGACAGTCTCCTGTTGCTGGCTTTGAAAATGTGAAAGGGAGCTATAAACCAAAAAAATATGGGCAGCTTCTAGAAGCTGGTAAGGCCCTAAGCTTGACCCAAATAAACAGGAAATGCGTCTTCCCTTAGGACCTTCAGAAAGGAACACAGCTCTGCCAACACCTTGACCTTTGCTCCATGCGACCCTTATTGGATTTCTGACTTACAGAACTATAGATAATAAATTTGCGTTATATAAGCCACTGTTTTTGCAATTTATGACAAAATAGGAAATTAATACCTTTTCTGCCCAACCTGAGGGATAGAGACTCTCCCAACAGTGATCTTTTGATACAGAAATTATGCTTTCCGTTGTGCACATTGAAGTTTTCTCTTTCTAATTGCACAGATGTACACATGCATTCTAATGTGTAAAAGCTAAATTGATCACTTTAATTTTCACAATATTTAATATGAATTGTAATTTAAGAAGTTTTGCCATTCTTGTGATTTCAGTCATGCCTGATGGTTCCCCAAGGTTTCACGTCCTTGCTTGCACTCACACAATTAAGTCAGTATTTACACTGTGGCTGTTGCCTTTGATACCTCTGCTGAACAAAAAGAAATGTGTTCTGAAGATTTGGTATTTCGTTTTGCTCCCAAAGGATCTCATATAAAGGTTCTGAACTTTACATTAAAGGGTTTGATTGTCATCTTGAGTTGAACTGTGAAGTCCTTATTGGATTGAGCACAATGGAGACTTGAACAGTACTTTACCTTTTATAAAAAATAATCAATCTGCATGTTAGACATATCAGAATTCCAAACATACCACTTCGCATGAGCACTTCAGGCTAGTCCTCTTTGAAGAGAATTTCTCAACTCATAAATTTGAACAATATAATAATCAGAACTATTGTGAAAAATAATCCATTGTCAGCGCCATAAACAAGAGATGAATAGAAGTCTTTCTGATTCACTTACTATTCTAGCAATATACTTTGCTAATATAATCAGTGGAAATAAACATATAAAAAAGATGGACTTCTTTTTAAAAGTATGAAATACTGTATTTTAAATATCTGATTTAAAAAAAAAAACAAATTGTTTTCTCCCCATTGGGAAGATGGTAAAAGTCTATCTTTAAGTATAGATAATACATAGAGCTAATTTTTTAATGTAGGAGAAATTCATTTCTAAGGAGTATGTTTAATGGTCTAATGGTCATTCTAAAATTGACTCTTTTAAGTCACATCATGAAAACAAAGACTACTGCTATATCATGCAATCATAGATTATGTCTTTGTATTTCTTTCTGATAAAAATGCATAACAAACATATGATAAACACATAGATGCTTTTTCATTCTGTAGTTCACTGGTGTCCAAGGACATACAGCAACATCTGTGATTTGTGGTTTGGCTCTTCTACTTTTCTGTCATCAAGATTTTCCCAAGTACTCGCTCCTTGTGAGTAACGTCTTCCTGGTATGCTTTCGTCAGGGTTTAGTATAATTAATCTGAATTTAATAAGTTGAGTATTTACTGATATTATATAATGAGTAAAGTGCTGCAGGAGGGAGAGTGATGGATAGTATGGGCTTTAAAGATGAATGAGGCCCTGACCTTCAGGAGCATATATGACCTCAAGAAATAGCCAGTGATACTGGCAGTGGAAGTAATGGTTGTGGTGGTGGTAAATATTTTGTGCAGGTAATCACTTTTCTTCAGTAAGAGTTATTTTAAAAGTTATATTATATTCAATATGTAGAATGATACTCACATTTTTGTTTTGGGCTGTCCTTATGTAATCTTCAGGTACTAAGAATGTTATAATGCTAGCCATCATAAAACATAAGGATTATGGTCCTTTACTACATGATGTCAATCTACTGGATGAGTCTTTTCTGTTTTCCCTCTTCATTAGTAACCCAAATATATTATTAAAAATAAAATTTATGTATATTTAAATATATATTTTAAAATACATGTGAAATATGCATGTATTTTATATTTTCTATAACTATAAACTAGAAAAAGAAAAATCAGTAAAATACACAATGACTATGCCTTACTGAATCTTCATCATAACAGGTGCAGCCAGTGATCACAATTCTTCAGTGATATTTCCTCAAGGCACTTTCAAAGTTTCAGGAGTCAAAATATTAAGATTTCAAATGTCAGGATATAAGTACATAGAGCTCCTATTTCTGCTGGGGAATATGCATATATTTTTTTACAGTTTAAAATATGTTTATTTCTTTATTTTTTAAAGACATTAAAATTTAGCTAACATACTATATTATGTTAGTTTCAGGTGTACATCATAGTTATTCAATATTTACATACCTAAAGAACTGAACACCATGATAAGTCCAGCAACCATCTGACACTGTACCACACTATTACAATATTATTGACTATATTCCCCATGCTGTGCATTAATCCCCATAAGTTATTTGTTTTATACCTGGAAATTTGAACCTTTTATTCCCCTTTACCTTCACCCCTTTTAATGTTTCAATTACAGTTGATCTTCAGTATTATTTTGTGTTAACTTAAGGTATACAGCACAATGATTAGACATTTATTAGACACTAATTTAAGAAATGATCCCTCTGACTAGTTTGTACCCATCTAGCACTATACATAGTTATTTAGCTATGTCATATCACTATGTCATATCACTAACTACATTCTCTATACTTTACATCCCCATAACTATTTTGTAGCTACCAATTTATACTTCTTAATCCCTTCACCTTTTTCACCCTGCCGTCCAATCCCTCCCCCAGTCTATCACCCTGAAATATCTAATACCCATCTGACACCATACATAGTTATTAGAATATTATTGACTATATTCTTTATGTTATACCCTACATCCCTGACTATTTGTAACAACCAGTTTGTATTTCTTAACCCCTTCCACTTTTCAGTCACCATTCTACCCCCTCCCACCTGGCAACCATCAAAATGTTCTATTGTATCTATGAGTTTGTTTCTGTTTTGTTTGGTTTTGGTCTTTAGATTCCATATATAAGGGAGATAACATTGCATCTGACTTTCTCTGACATTCTCAATTCAGCACAACACCCTCCAGGTCCGTCCATACTGCCTAAGAACCCATTCCCTTCCATGGCTGAGCAATATTCCATTGTATATATGGACCACCTCCTCTTTATCCATTCATCCATCAGTGGATACCCAGGCTGCCTCCACATCTAGGCTATTGTAAACAATGCTGCCATGAATATATGGATGCACTTGTCCCCTTGAAGTAGCATTTTGGTTTTCTTTGTATAAATACCCAGAAGTGGGATTACTGGGTCATTCTTTGTCTGGGGTTGTAGCTTTTGTTTTAAAGTCTATTTTGTCTGGTATAAGTATTGCTACTCCAGCTTCTTCTTCTTTTTTTTTTTTTTCTTTTCCATTTTCAAGAAATAACTTTTTCCATTTCTTTTCTTTCAAATTTGTGTGAGTCTTTCGATCTAAAGTAAATCTCTTGTAGGCAGCATATGTAAGGGTCTTGTTTTGTTATCCATTCAGCCACCCTATCTTTTGATTGCAGAATTTAATCCATTTATATTTAAATTAATTGTTGATAGATATGTAGTTATTGTTATTATATTAATATTTTTTATTTTTTTAATCTTGAAATCTCTCTAACATTTCTTGTAATACTGGTTTGGTGGTGATGAACTCCTTTAGCATTTTCTTGTCTGGGAAGCTCTTTATCTGTCCTTCAATTCTAAATGATAGCTCTGCTGTGTAGAGTAATCTTGGTTGTAGGTCCTTGCTTTTCATCACTTTCACTATTTCTTGACAGTCTCTCTGGCCTGCAAAGTTTCTGTTTAGAAATCAGCTGGCAGTCTTACAGGAGCTCCCTTGTAGGTAACTAACTGCTTTTCTCTGGCTGTTTTTATGATTTTATTTTGTCTTTAAACTTTTAATTATTTTAATTATGATGTATCTTTGTGTGGGCCTGTTTAGGCTCATTTTATTTGGTATTCTCTGTGCTTCCTGGGCTTGTATGACTATTTCTTCACCAAGTGAGGGAAGTTTTCCAACACTATTTCTTCAAATAGGTTTTCAATTTCTTTTTCTCTCTTCCTTCTGGTACCCTTATAATGTGAATATTGGTATGCTTGATGTTGCCCCAGCGGCCCCTTAAACTACCTTCATTTGGGGGGATTTTTTTTTTTTCTGTTCTGATTGGGTGTTCTCTGGTACCTTATCTTCTAAATTGCTGATTCAGTCCTCTGCTTTATTTAATCTACTGTGGATTCTCTTTAATGTATTCTTCATTTTAGTTATTGGACTCTTTTATTCCTGACTGGTTCTTTTTTATGTTTTCTATCTCCATTTTTATGTTTCCTATCTCTTTGTTGAAGTTCTCCCTGATTATAATTGAGCATCCTTATAACTAGTGTTTTGAATTCTGTGTCTAGTAGATTGCTTATCTCCATTTTGTTTTGTTATTTTTCTGGAGTTTTGCCCTGTTCTTTTCTTTGGAACATGTTTTTCTTCCCATTTTGTCTGCCTCCCTTTGTTTGTTTCTGTGTATTAGGTAGAGCTGCTATGTCTTCCAGTCTTAGTAAAGTGGTCTGATGTAGTAGGTGTGCTGTGGGGCTCAGTGATGTAGTCTCCTTGGTCACCTGAGCCGGGTATTCCAGGTATTTCTCTTGTGTGGGCTGTGTGTGGCCTCCTGTTGTAGTTGAGTCTTGGTTGCTATTTGCACATTACTGGAAGGGATTGACTTTCAGGTTGATTGGTTATGAGGACTAGCTGTGACTGGTGGATGAGCTGCTGTGAGGGGCTGACACTACAGATCAAGATTAACTTTAGCAGGGATCTGGTGCCTGCCCAGCTTGCTTTTTGGGTGTTTTGTCGTTGGAGGTGACCAGGTGATGCTTTTGTTCAATCCAAAGCTGTCCACTGGGCATGTCAGCCCTGGGGCCTCCTGAGAGGGGTTGCGTTGCAGGCCAAATTCAGCTGCAGCCTCTGCCCTGCCCAGGGCCACCTGGCATGAGCCACAAAGCAATCCGCAGATGGCTGCCAAGCTGTGAACCTAGGCAGGGTGCTGATAGTGTTGGGTGTGGAGCTGCTCAGTAAGAGGTACAGGACATGCTTCAACCAGATGCTGAATGTTTGGACTGTGAACCTTTGAGAGATATTTGGAAAGTCTGCAGCATGAGTCCAGACAGGCCATTTGTATGGAAAAGCCACTGGAAGCGGCCTTGGATAGGGTCCCCACCTGTCCCCACAGGGTCTCAAGGAATCATCAGAGTGAGCATACAAAAGGTGTTAGCTAGGTTGATGGAGGCTCAGATATGTGGCCACCTGTGTCTGCATTCCAGGAGATTGGAGGGCTCCAGGAGAAACAATGGATTCTGCCAGCACTTCTGTTTGGGAGAAAGCTGCCCTGCCAGCCCTCACCCTGAGGCCAGACAACTCAGTTCCTCCTATTTGTTCCTGGTGCCTTTCAAGCTGCTGCCCCAGTGCTGGAGCTCAGAGCAAGTGAGTCCTTCAGCAAGTAAGTCAATTTCTGGGCCTTTTAATAGGAGCACCTGGGACTGCAGCTCCCTTTGTCTCACTCTGCCACAACCTCCTCTAGTTTTCACAGCCAGAAGTTAAAATGACTTCTCTCCCCAGCACTGGAAGCCTGTACTGGGGAGCCTGGTGTGGGGCTGGGACCCCTTGCTCCTCTGTGGGGGGATCACCATAGCCGAGATACCTCTCCTGATTTTTATCAGTCACACACAGATATGGGACTGGCCTATTCTGTATCTCTCCCCCTCCTACCAGATTCAAGGTGGCTTTTTTTGTATTTCTTTAGAGGTAGGACTTTGGTTCCGCTAGACTTCAGGTGATTCTCAATAATGGTTTTTCTGTAGTTCAGTTGTAATTTTGATGTGGTCATGAGACTAGGCACTTACCTCCTGTGCCATCTTGACTGGTAACGGAAAAACGCATTTTTGAATTTGTAGATTAGATTTCCCATATTCTTCAGTATAAGTGTAACTAACATTCTTTTTTTGGAAAGGGGAACAGACAAGTTGCTGTCGTTTTGTTCTTCAATCTAGTTGTGGAGGATGTTGCTTCACTGGCTCAAGTTGGCACCATCATTGCGCTCTTCTCTGGTGAGGCAGATCAGTAGCCGGCTTCTGGACGGCTGCTCACTGC
>NW_017731764.1:107571-109151 GCF_001890085.2 Hipposideros armiger | reverse complement strand
GTCACTGGCCCTCATATGTGGGATCCGAACCGGGGCCCTCTGGCATCCCAAGCGAGTTCTTAACCATCGCGCCACTCGGCCGGCCCCCACTAACATTCTTGTATAATGTAGTCATGTCAATTTCACTCAAATTTTTACACTAATTTAGGTTTGCCAGGTAAAATATAGGCTACCCAGTCTAATTCAGATGTCATATAAGCAATAAATAATTTTAGTCTATTCCATGCCCTATATGGGACATTCTTAGATGAGAAATTTATTATCTGAAATTCAAATTTTACTGGGATAAACCATACCCTAATTGCTATTTCAGTCTTTTCTTAATGAATAATAGAATGCTTTCCCCCTTATTTCCTTCTGTATAATGTATTCAATTTTATTATAAACTGTAAGTATAGGAGTAATTATAGGAGTTCCCCCTTATCCTTGGAAGATACTTCCAAGACCCCCAGTGGATGCCTGAAACTATGGATAGTACCGAAAACTTATATATACTCTTTTTTTTTCCTGTACATATATACTTATGATAAAGCTTAATGCCTTTTCCATCTGAACGAAGCACTAATCACACACTTTAGCTATAACTTTTGCAGTTTAAGTTGCAGCAGCAAAACTAGCATTACTTTCTTTTTCCTTCTTCATAATTTCACAGGTAGAAGATTCATTCATACTATAGATCTTAGCAACCCCAGAGTACATTTTTTTCTTTCTTTTTAAGTCAAGAACTTTCACTTTTTCACTTAAAAGAAGCACTTTATAGCTTCTCTTTGGTATATATGAATTACTACCATCACTACTCTTGCACTTTGGGGCCATTATTAAGTATAATAAAATCAGGGTTACTTGAACATAAGCACTGTAATATCATGGCAGTTGATCTGATAACTGAGACAGCTACTGAGTAACGAATGAGCAGGGAGTGTACATAGTGTGGAGATGCTGGAAAAGGGATCGTTTATGGCCTGGGTAGGATGGAGTTGGAATGTGTGAGATTTCATCATGCTACTTAGAATGATGGAATTTAAAAGTTAGGAATAGTTTATTTCTCGGATTTTCCATTTAATGTTTTTGGTCCTCAGTTGATTGCAGGTAACTAAAACCTCAGAATGCCAAACCATGGATAAGGGGTGGCTACTGTATTAAATTTTCTAGTGAGATGTTAGAGAAATAATTGAAAATTAAAAGATAGATGAGATAATTGTTAACCTGACATACAAGCCATACAGTAAACCTATTGTGTTCAGAAGTAATGCTCTAAACTGTATAACAATTGAGTAATTTATGTAAAGCAGATAAATAAAAGTATTAAAGTAGAAATGAGCCATTAAGATATAACATTGTGTTTCTTAGTCACTCTGTCCCTTCAGCCAATTGCCCCGTGTGGATTCAGGGTGTTCCCCACAAACACCACTACCACTAGTTGTCCTGGGCTTTATTCCATTTGTTTGAGGTTACAGGCATACTACGTTTAGTGATGTGTGTGTGTGTGTGTGTGTGTGTGTGTGTGTGTGTGTGTGTGTGTAATCTAAATTGGGAAAGAACTGAAGAAAATCTTGGATTATGAAGAGCACATCATGCCT
>NW_017731764.1:88732-106626 GCF_001890085.2 Hipposideros armiger | reverse complement strand
ATATATATATATATATATATATATATATATATATATAGTCATGGGACGTGGAGTATAGTGTGGGAGTGGGGTCAATGAAATTGTAATAGATATGTATGATATTGGGGGGGAAGTGGGGCAGCGGATTGGGGGAGAGATGTTGTCACCTCAAGGGTTAAAAGTATAACTATTGCACTGTGTTGTACAGCTGAAACTAATTTAAAAAAATGTGTATTTCACAATAAAAAAGAAAAAAAATAATTTTGAAGGTTTAATATTTACTTTTAAAATTCGTTTCTTCACATCTAATTGTTGTCTACGTTATTTTTGCCTTAGCGTATAAATGATCTGAGTAACTTATTTATTTTTTGCAAATTGCTTTTCATATTGACTACTTAGTTTTAAAATGGCAATGTGAGGGCCAGCCGAGTGGCTCAGTTGGTTAAGAGCTCGTTCAAAAATTTGAGCTCTGAGCAACAGTGGTTCGAGTCCTGGCCCGAGCTGAGCAGCCGTTGAGCTGCCGACAGGTAGCAGGATGGCTCAGCTAAAAAAAATAAATAAAAATGGCAATGTGTAATTTTCTTAGTTGGATTTAGGTCTTTTCCTTAGGAAATGGATTGAAATATTTCCATCAATTTTAAGCTTTGCATTTGTTGCATCAGCTTTCAACACTATGTCAGCAATAACCTTGTATCCATGTTATATGAAAGAAGGAAAAAGCTATAAAAAACTTGCTTATATTCTAGAATTTCTGCAAATATGGAAAATTCCTTTACTGATTTATAGCTGGCTTTATATCAGTGCAAGTAGCTATCATTTGTAGGCTTACTCTCATTATTGATAACAACATATATTTTAAGTTAAGTGAAAACAGCAGAAGTGATGCTGGATACATGCAAAAATGTTGGTAGCTTTGGAGGCTAAGGAGAATGTCATCTTTGAAAACAATCTGCAAAAAGTGAAAAACGTTTTGCTAAAAAAAAAAGGATTTGGCAGCAAAAGCATATGCCTAAAATGCTATTTATTTTATGACTATGAAATTACATGTTTTACTGAAAAAAGTGCCAATCTCAAGATGAAATAAAATCACACTTAAGAATGAAACACAAAAAGCATCTTTCCTTAAATTTTGTTGTTAAAGTAAGACTGCTTTTAGGAAAAGAACCTTTAGATGCATTAGAGATATTAGTAATAATAGAATTTATTGTGCAGGCACAACATGGGAAGTGCATGCTAATGACTTGACACACATCTTTTAGATGAGACAGCTGATACCTAGAGAGGTTAGATAAGTTGACCAATATCATAAAGCTATTTTGTGCTTGAGTCAGTAGATAACGTTGGGAACTTTTTATGTGTATGTGATTTCTGCCAAATGTGTTGGGTTTTGCTATTAAAATGGCTAAAATTCACAATCTTAGCTCATATAGACCTTTTGAGACTCTGTAGGACTCTAATTACCCCTTAGAATCTAGCTCTCTTTTAAACCTGGCTCTCTCTTCCTCTGTTAAAAAGCCATTGGTGACTCCTCCAGCTTATGCATTAATGACATTCATTATGCTTTCTATCTGGCAGGTGTTACGTTAATGCTAAATATTTTATATACACTATTTTATCACATAAAATCCTGTAGAATTAACATAATTTCCAATTTGAAATGAAGAAACTGAAGCTTAGTGAGCAAGTTACTTATCCAAAGTTACAGAACTTTGATACTTAAAGTATAGAGGTTAAAAGAATATAAATCAGCTATCACATCCCAGAAGTAGAATGCCTGTGTTGAAACTAAGAATGATGGTGTTTCTGGTTGCAGAATCTGTCCACTGGTAGCACCTAGGAAAAATAAGAAATGTAGAAATGATGAAATAATAGGTTTTTCCTGGGAAAAAAAACCTATTATCTTGTCAAATATATAAAATTCACCACTTGGCAACTGTCAATACAATAATTTATTCAAGCAAGAATAATCTTGATGCTGTAACTAATGGGTGAATGTTTAATGATGAGCAAGGTGTTACACAATTGTGACATATCTCCCACTAATTACATATTCATTATAAAGGGAAAAATAATAACTTATGGTGATGAGATGGATAAACCACCAATGTTGGAACAAACCAACAAATCTATGTCTCCTGATACAGTGTGCAATATCATTTCTGTGTATTCCTGACAAAATGCATAACCTGAATCTAAACAAGAGGAAATAGTACTCCAAACCTAACTGAGGGACATTCAATAAAAATGATTAGTGTGTACTTAAAAAAAAATTTAGGTAATTAATTACAAAAAAAAAGGGGGGTTAAGAAACTGTTCCAAATAAAGCAGACTAAAGAAATATGACAGCTACATTTAGTGCATAATCCTGGGTATGATTTTAGACTGGGGGAAATAGTTATTAAAATATACATTTTGTTTTTATTTTCTTTTAAATATATATATATATACATTTTGCAACAATATATAAAATTGCATATGGAGAATGGATTAGATAATGACATTGTATCAATATTAATTTTTCTGATTTTGATAATTGTACTACAGTTATATAAGAGAATGCCATCATTCTTAAGACACAAGTATTTATGGATAAAGTGATATATTTTTATTGAGCTATTAAATACTTATAAAAGCATCTATCTAGTTAACGACGCATACATACACACATGCATACATTCTTACATATATACATAATGCTCTGTGGCTAACTACTCATTTGATTAGATAAATACCTGTACTTGTTTATTTAATAATATTATACTTATTCATTTAAATATACTTACTACAATTATCTCTATAAAATATTTATTAGTCTGTTTTCAGTTTCACGTGTATATGAGACCCAACCATCCCCGCATCCCTAATTATCTTCATGTTAATATGTTTCTATATTCATGTAAATAATATTTTTACATTATTATGTATGCATTTTGCTTCAATGGCTTTCTAGCAGATAGTGCTGACTTCAAATCTTTGCATTTTGTGCCTTGTGCTACTCAGCATTTACTATGCATTGGAGTCATCTAGGAACTTGTTACAGTGAATGTTTTGATTCAGCAGGTCTGGTAGGTTAGAGCCTGGGATTTCTCATTTCTTCAAAGCTTCCAGGTGATGATGCCATTGCTGAAGGACCTTACCTTCCTCTGGAACTTTTCCTGAACTCATTTCCTTCTTCTGAATAAAGCCACTTAGACCCCCTACTAATAAGTTTCATGAGGAGGTATGCTAGAGCACAATACAGGCACAACTAAACTTACCTCAGAAAAGATTAACTAAAGAGTGATTTCCTTTTGAATAAGTTTGGATGAGGAAAAGATTAGATTAGAATGGGAGAGTCCAGTGAAGTTTGCTGATTAGAATTGTAGCAAAGTTTGAGAAGGAACTTGACTTAAATATAGCAACCACTCTGATAAATGTGTGCAAAAGTTTTTCAGGTTATGTGATGCAGATCAAAGCACTTCAATAGCCAGAATCTTTAATTTCTTGCTTAATAAAAGTTTTGCAGGCTTCCGCACCTCAAAGAAAAGCATCAAATGTCTAGAAATTCCTGGAGTTCGCCTACATTGAGCAGCTGCAAGAAAATCTTGTTGTCTGAGTTGCCCTGTTTAATTGAACTCTACTTTTATTTACCAGCTGCATTAGCAACTTCACAATTATTACTATCCAAATGCATATGACTTGTTGGTTTGCTTAATTTTTATCTCTCTTTAACTTATATTAAAAAAAACCTGTGACCCCTAAGTTATCTGTGGTTGGTTTGTTGAATTGGAAATATAATAGTGGGATCTGTGTTCCAGCATATAGTCTACAGAAGATAAAAGCTGAAGATGCACAAAATAGACACCCTAGCTATTGCATAAATTTGTCTAGAGAGGTTTCTTTTTTGCATTATGGGTGTTTATGTCAGTCAGCTTGTGTTAATTCTGTTGAGTTAGAGTCTTTTTTTTCTTTGTAATATCATTGTTGACAGCCTACTCTTTAAAACAGAAAATAATTGAATTCTTTACTGCTTTTCAGGTTTTCTTTTCTTCCTTTGGGCATTTATACATGTCATTTACAGAATAATTGCATCTATTTTTTATTTATTTGACTTCAAATTTCTGTCACACACAGGCATTATCATGAAAGTATCTAGATTACATCATGATACATATCATAATACATATCATGATACATATCATTAGAGTGTCCAATCCTTTTTTTGGATACAGCACAACTGTTTTATCCTTAATTTCTTTTAATAATGAAGAGATTTATAACATGAGTCCGATGAAACTTAAAGGTAAATATATGTCTTTTGATATGTCTAATAAAATAATGAAACTGTCACTTGTTCCGAAAGGCAGGATAATGTATCATCTTTATTAAAAAGATTTTAAGTATTTTTGCAACTATTATTTTGATTGTTAATTATATCAGAGTATATTTTTAAGTCACATACATTTTCAGACATTTTCATAGTATAGTTTAATATTATGATTTATTTCAATATGTGAAGTTCAGTTAAATCAGTAAGTGTATGATTCTAGTGCAGAGGGTACAAACTGATGTTCTACATAATAGAAACAAATTTTAAAACATGACTTTTTTTATGTTAGTTTTTTGTGACATGTATGTCATGAGAGGAACAAAAGGTATTGGATGTTTTCAAAGAATATTTATTTGGTTAAAGAAAGAGAACTATCAAATGTCAGAACAGGGACATAATAATTACAAATTAATATTAGGGAGCTGGCCGAGTGGCATGTTGGTTAAGAGCTGGCTTAGGATGCCAGAGGGCCCCGGTTCGGATCCCACATATAGAGGCCAGTGACACTGCCCTCTATAGCTAAGATGCTGAACAACAGCTCAACCTGGAGCTGGGCTGCCATGAGTCACCGGCGATGGCGTAGGCTGCAGCCCCTGCTGCAGTAGGTTGCCATGGGCTACCGTGTGTAGTCAGCAGCCAGCGTGAGCAGTCAGCAGCTGCTGTGAGCAGCTGTCCAGAAGCTGGAATCTGATCTGCCTCACCCGGGAAGAGCGCAATGATGGTGCCAATTTGGGCCAGTGATGCGATGTCCTCCACAGCTAGACTGACGAACAAAAGGACAGCAACTTGTCTGTTTCCCCTTCCCCCAATTCCCCAACGCTGTTCTCATCCCCCAATGCCCCAATAAAAATCTTTAAAAAAAAATTAATATTAGGGAAAGAAAGTAAAAAAAAAAAAAACAGGCGCATTTGACTACAGAACATAACCATAAAATAACTTTTGGTCTGATTCTTCTCTACCAGTTCTACAGGTTTCTACCTATTGCCAGTGAAGTTTCTAGAACTCTGGAGAAGGCCTAATCCTGACCTGGTCCTGTCCTTTCTCATGCACCTTGTGGTGCAAAATAGGAGGAAATACATTCACACATCTCCTCAGAGATTTTTTTTTTCTGATGAGTTATTACAACCCATAAATGAGACTTTTGTCATAATATTGTGTTAGTAAAATTTCCCATGAAAGTTGATAATATAGCTGTTACAATTTCGGGGAGGAAAGATACTCATTGTTTCACATCCCACTACAATCACATTTTTACTAAAACTATACAACTTGAGTCCACTAAGATTGAACTCATGATATTTCTGCAGTTACCATAGGAAGCCCCAGATTTCCTCAGACTTTTTGAGTCATCTCCTGAATGTCATCTAGCCCCGCACATGCCCCTTTCAGTCCCATTCTCACTCTCTCCCCAAACCCTTTAGATTCATGGTTCATCAATAGCAAAATCTCCTATAGTGCCAACCTCTTTTTTGACATTTACTTCACCATTTTACTCTAAAAGAAACCTGGATCTTCCCTGATAGTACTCTTCCTGAAGCCCTCCCAAGTGGTACTTGTTTTTCTCTCATACCCCTAAGATTACTGAGCATAAAAGTGGAGTGGTTTTTTTTAGTCCCTCATTGATAATTCCATACCTCACTCCTTTTATGTTTCTTAAACAACCTTGATTACATTTATTTATTTTTTGTTTTGTTTTTTGCTGTGTTACAGTACATCACTACTATTCCTCATTGTGTTGTCATCTAGAAATATCTGAGCACTCGCTTCGTTTCTTAGTGATTTGTAACTACTCTTTCATTGTTCTCTTCAAATCCATTTATGTCTTATTTCTTGATGATTTGATGTAGAGATGATCCTGCCATCTCTTTGGCCTCTTAGTTCCTTTAGGTACTCCCCTGTGAGAGTTTGACCATCACTTATTAAGGTCACGTGATCCAATGGCCATTCTCTAGACCATGTCAATTCCTATACCTGCTACCTATCCATAATCTTATTTTTATACATCTCATTATTTGATTACTCTCCCTTCTTTCTAGTTCATCCCTCTAGAGTTCCACATTCAACAATCTACTGACCTTACTGTAACCTCCTGTCATTGAGCTTACCAGTCTGGTTGCTGGTCCCTTCTCTCCTTTTCTGCAGCCCTTGTGCCTTTTTTCTGTCTACACTCACTTCCTTGGTTATCTCATTTCATCATGTGCATTTACATATCATTTATGAGCGGATGATAGCCAGGTTCATATATCCAGACTATACCTTTTAAACTCCAGACTAAACCTGTTATGCTCCTTGAAGGCAATTATTATTTTATTTTTATTTTGTTGTTATTGTTCACTTGTATATCTCAATTGCTTGAACAGTATCTGGAACATGATAGGCCTTCAATAAGTAAATATAATTGTTTTCATTGCCCACCAAAGCAAGGAAGGGTACATGGCTTACTGAAATAATTTGGGGTAGTATTATGTGATTGAAATGAAGAGTGCATGTGTGTGTACAGGAATGAGGACATTGGTTGAAGTGGGTTTTAAGGAGTTTGCACTTTATCATTCAGATAGAGAGGGATCTCAGATGATTTTAAGCATCTGAGGTTGCTACCTTCAGTGGGCAGGTAGATGGTGAAGCTATCAACATATATTGGGGTGTAGGTGTGGTAGTGTTTGTAGATCAGAAGAATGTACTTACAGTTTGAATTTGATATTCCTATGAGATGACCAAAAGATAAGTTACAATGATAACATGAGCATTGAGCTCAAGGGGGAGAGCTGTCAAATATAGATAAAACTAGGTAAGGAAGGTTCAGACAATATTTTGTGAATAATTTTAACGAGAGTATTTGTTTTTATTCTCATAGAGTGAATCTTTATATCAGTTTACTCATGTGATTCAGTGAAATACTTTTCTCTGTATAGATATCATACAAAAGTCCAGTTTTTTAGAGCAACTGTTACAAATATCTTTGAAAGTTCCAAAAAAATTTATTTTTAAGGAAATGGAATTATGGATACAAAAATAACATCCTTTGTTTCTGGCTAGTCTGAGTTCATCAAACAAAATTATTTCATTGTATTTAATGTATATGTAAATGTTTTATACACATGTACACCCACTCATCCCCCTACCATACATATATCCATATACATACAATACCCATATTTTTGCACTAATAGGGTTCAATCAATGAAAAGATACTTTATCATACTATATTAGTATTTTATAAGATCATAGAGTCATATTTCATCCTCAAAAGAAAATTCATAGCCTGAGCATACCTAGCATGATCTTATCTGGTATGTGATGTCTATTTCTATGAATTTAGTAAGCAAATTATCTTTCAAAACTTTGAAAACTCTAGGTGTAGAAAGTGTTATAATAGACAACAAGTATATGAAAAGATAGATGAAATGTGCATGGATCTATCTATCTATCTATATCTATATATATATAATAAAAAGGTTGTAATGAATACAACCTTTTGATCATCATGAAAATTTAAAAATATTGGGATGGAAGAAATCACGTTTATGTGGCCTTCAAGTGAAGCACATCATAAGAATTTGGAAACATATGATTCTTTATGCAGTTTTATGCCAATGTAAAAATATTCATGCATATATAATGAGTGGCCCATCTTGTTAATAATAGAGATGAATGTGAGAAAATTGGCCAGGCTTTACTGTCAGAACCATATGTTTTCTTATTCTGGTTTAGAAAATCGTTAAGCTTAATATCACCCTGAATTGACTAACAGTTCTTCCTTCCTAACAGTGCATGGACTTAAATAATAATCACATAGGTGGAGGATTAATTAAAAGAAGATTTCTCAGATGTGGGCCATAGGTAGAGAGAGCTCTGCTTCACTGAAGCGGTCATATCTGTCTGCATGTCCTCAGCACTCAGCGTATGTCTCAGCAGAGCGCGCAGAAGAATTACACTCATCAAATTTGAATTTTTAGATGGTTCTTCTTAAAGAATGTGTCCAGATATTGTTAACTACATAGCATTCCAGAAAAGTAGTTTATAGTTACATCTGTGAATAAGATGTACTTTTATATACAAACTTTTTTTGTGGTTATTACATTTTTGTATGCTTTGTATTACCAAGCTACTCTAAAATTACTCCAGTACTTTTTTATTTCCCAAAATGTAATTTCAGTTACTATACTAAATGGTATTAATTATAACTCTTTTTTCCCCATAAAGTTAAAATAATACCAATCTTTGGAAAGAGAGACACAGAATAATAAATCCCCATAGTAATATTGCCAATATTATAAAGGAATATTATAAACATCTTTATGCAAAAAAATTGACAACTTAGATGAAATGGACAGACATAAATTACAAAAGCTGTCTCACTCTTCCATTAAGGGGTGTACCTGACTTCACCAGCCCTTGAGCCTGGATTGGTCATGTGATATAACTAGCAATGGAACTTGAGTAAAAGAGGCAGAGGCAGAGGCAGAGGCTTGAAAAAATGTTGCACAAAGAGGCTGTTTTTTTGTTGTTGTCACCAGGTGAATAACCGAGGGCCTGCTAGAGGGTGAGAAGACATGGAGGAAACCAGAGCACCTGGAACAAGTTTGCCAACTGCCATACATCTTAATTCATCTGGCAACCTCATGATCCAGCAGCTGCCAATAGATATATGAGATGGTACAGTAGAACCCACACAAAATCATCTAAATTAGAAAGCCTCTCAATTAAATTTAGAATTATGAGATCATTTAAAAGCTTGTTATTTTAAACCACTAAGTGTTGGGGTCATATGGTATGAAGAAATAACTAGCTGAAACAGCAATATATTCTTATTTGATACTTTATAAGTATAAGCAAACATGACAAAATTTGGCATTTGCTTATAAATTATTACTTGTCCCTGTCTGTTTAAATTAATATACTAGATAAACCCTCCTTTCTGCATTTCTAGCTGGAAGTTAATGGAGCTGAAATGGAGGTAGAAGGAGATTCTAGATTTATGGTGAAAAATGCCAAATCACATTTTGATTTAATTAAACAAGAAGTAAAAAAAAAAAAAGTCAAAGATTTCTGTGTATAAAATGACCCATTTGGAAGTATACTTTTGAAAGCATTTAGGATGAACGTGTCTGTGTGTGTGTGTGTGTGTGTGTGTGTGTGTGTGTGTGTGTGTGAGAGAGAGAGAGAGAGAGAGAGAGAGAGAGAGAGAGAGAGAAATGCAACTGTGGGGTGGAAGGCTCTGTGAAGGGAAATAAACGTATGAGGACCAATTGAAAGGATGTTGTAATAATGTAAGCAAGAAATAAAAGAGTGGTATTATGATGTGGCAGTGAAAATTAGAAGTCCAAGACTGATTCAAAAAGATTGTGTATGAACCATTAACTTATCAAAAAAATTGCTGTATTACAAAGTCTGTTGTTACCAAGACTAAGCTAAATGACGTAAACTTTTTTTCCTGAAAGAAGCAATATCAAAGCCCAGGTAAATTAAATCTCTCTGAAAAAGAAAAATTTTAGTATACATTATGCAATATAACATTCCATTTTATATTGATTTTAAAACTCCATGAATATTATACAATGTAATAGTTTTAATTTTGTATCTTATCAATATAATTTTTTCTTTACCTTTGAAAACTTCTGTTTTTCCTGCTACTCACCCTCTGCCACCTCCTTCTGCTCTTCCTATTTATTTTGCATAATTTTTGTTTTCAGCATGGACTTCTATCACTCTGTTTTCAATAAGCTCTGGGAAACAATGTGCGTACAAGGTGGTGAAGAGAATGGACTCAGTATTTATGTCCTGATCCAACACCTGCTAATTGGTAAACTTGGACATGTTACTGAAGCAATCTGTAGCTCGGTTTTCTCATTCATGTAAAAAGATTAATAATGGAGCTAACCTTACTATGTTATGTTAAATATTAAATAAGTCAATATATTTAAAGTGCTGAGGACAGTAATCACTCAGTAAACGTTATCAATTGACTTCATCACTGTGCTTCATAGAAAGTGATGGTAGAGTTAATGGTAGTGCCTAACAAATATACTCTGAAACATCAAAATCGTTTTAAGTATTTTATATTATTTAATTTCACAAGCATCACACCAAAAAGACACTTAAAAAACTAAAATTTATTGTAATTCTACCACTCTGACTTATCAAATGCTTTCATTTTTTCCTGAACTTCTTCAAATTTATTCCATATCCATGCAATTATATATTTTGCTTATTTCCAACTTATTAACTCTAAATAAATTCTATATTTCCCATTAAGTTTTCATGATTATAATTTTAATAGCTGAATAGGATTTTTCCAGTAGTCATAATTTACTTGACTCCTTAATCTTCTCATTTAGTTTTTCCATTATTTTTAATAATGTGTAAATGACATTTATGCTGAGCTTTTTCTTTCCCTTAAGTTTTTTTAATTTTTTTTATTGGGGAATTGGGATGGGAACAGTGCTGGGGAATTGGGGGAAGGGGGACAGACAAGTTGCTGTCCTTTTGTTCTTCAGTCTAGTTGTGGAGGACGTTGCTTTACTGGCCCAAGTTGGCACCATCATTGAGCTCTTCCCGGGCGAGGCACATCAGTCGCTGGCTTCTGAACAGCCGCTCACTGCAGCTGCTGGCCGCTCATGCTGGCTGCTGGCCACACACGAGAGCCCATGGCAACCCACTGCAGCAGTGGCTGCAGCCTACGCCGTCACAGGTGACTCACGGCAGCCCAGCTCCAGGTTGAGCTTGTTCAGCATCTTAGCTGTGGAGGGCAGTGTCACTGGCCCTCACTTGTGGGATCCGAACCGGGGCCCTCTGGTGTCCCAAGCCAGTTCTTAACCATCGCGCCACTCGGCCGCCCAAGTTTTTTTTTTTTTTATAGGATAGTACACTGAGATGATTTTTTTTGCTGACTTAGACTTACGATAAGAATGGTATGTTACAAAATAATTACAAAATGAAGAGCAAGAACTTTAGATGAACAGCCTATGTTTGAAATAACAAATTCACACAAAAATATATGCTGATAATATCATTCTATCATAATTTGTTTCATTAAAGAATGATGAAAAAGGGATGCATCATTAAAATGAAACGATCTTCATTTTTGCTCACTAAACTCGAAATTTCCTCTCCTTCTGATCTATAGACAAGATTACATTTTTCTGTTTCTTGATGGTAAGCCAGAGACAGATAATTCTGTCCAATGGGCTGTGAGAAGTGATGCACTTTACTTCTGGGATAAAGTTTTTAGTTATGGGATTCTGTCTTTACTTCCTCTGTTGCAATGAACAAGGTGGTCTCATGTTCCAGATAAAAAATAGTAAGCTGCACAGCCTCCATCAGCCTGAGTCATGGTGTGATGGTAAAGGGCAGAGCCACCCAGCACATGCACTAAAGGGTTAGGGCTACTGTAAAATAAACATTTTACAGATATCCCTGTGTGATTTGGAATTTTTTTTTGCATCTAAAGTTTTTACAATTAAAAAATTTTTTTCAATTACAGTTGATGTACAATGTTATATTAGTTTCAGGTTTCCAACATTGTGAGTAGACATTTATATAACTTACAAAGTGATCATCTTGATAATCAGATCATCTACCTGACACCGTATGTAGTTATTACAGTGTTATTGACTATATCTCCTATGCTGTCCTTTACATATCTGTGACTGTTTTTATATTTTTTCCACCCATCCCCCAAACCCCTGCCCAGCTGGCAGCTGTCAATTTATTCTCTGTATCTATGAGTTTGTTTTTGATTTTTTTTTCATTTATTTTGTTTTTTAGTTTCCACATATATGTAAAATAATATGATATATGTTGTTTGTCTTTCCTCTCTGACCTATTTTACTTAGCATAATTCCTTCTTGGTCCATCCGTGTTGTCACAAATGGCAAGAGTTCATTCTTTCTATGTGTAAGTAATATTCTATTGTATGTATGTACCAACTCTTCTTTATCCATCTATCAATGGACACAGGTTGCTTTCATAATTTGGCTGTTGTATATACTGCAATGAACATAGAGGATCATCTGTCTTTTTGAATTAGTGTTTTGGATTCTTTGGATAAATACCCATAAGTGGAATTTTCGCATCACAAAGTAGTTCTATTTTTAATGTTTTGAGGAAACGCCATACTATTTTCTATAGTGGCCATATCAATTTGCAATCCCACTACCAGTGCTCAAGGGTTCTCTTTTGCCTATATCCTTGCCCACATATGCTGTTTGTTGATTTATGAAGATAAATCATTAATTAGTCTTTCTCTAATGATAGTGATGTTGAGCATCTTTTAATATAGCTAGAATGCTGCATCTTGGGTGTGGGATGTGCCTGTTCTGGGTCTCTAACCCTCCTACCAGTCTCAACATAGCTTCTTTATATTCCTAATTATAGGAATTCTGTTCAGCTAGTTTTCAGGTAGTTCTCAATGATGGTTTTTCTGTAATTTAGTAATAATTTTGATGTGGTCATGGGAGAAAGTGAGCACAGTGTTTAAGTACTCTGCCATCTTGACTGAAAGGCCAGGGATTTGTAATATTTTGGAACCTAAATTGACTGATATTTTATAGGTTTACTCGATGGTGAGTTTAATAATATACTGCTTAATATCTCACTTGCTTGCCAATTTAATCAAGCAGTTCTGTCCCCCTCTCTCTCTAATTTTGCCTTATTTTCCTTTAAATATAATTATTTAATTTAGTCCTCTGTGAATTCATAATATGTAATAATATTTTACTGTGCTTTCTTGTTATCTTTGGATAGATGATCTTCCTTCAGTTCTTTTAGTTCGTTAAGATTTTCTTATTTGAAAATGTCAAATATAACACAAATTACCTACAAAGCTATATAAAAATCATGAAGAGTTTCAATAATAGAATAACTTTATAGTATTATCAGTTCACATTTGTGGAATCTATGAGGATCCCCCATTTTAGACATTTTTGAAATATTTATATATGTTTTATAACAAAAAATTATTGCCATCCATAAGAAAGTATGATGAAATATTTTATTAGCTTTTCTATAAAGTATCTCCCTTTTAGTAAAAGAAAATATTTCCTTGCAGCTCTAATGGGTTAAAACTGTAAAACATTCTGAAGTCATTGAAATGAAGAAGTTGTTGGAGTATACACTATGAAAAGATTTGAAAGTAAGAATATATTCCAGTAACTTTATAAAAATTGCAAGTCATTTACCTTCAGAAACAAACAAACAAAAACAATTATGTTTGATAATTTAGGAATATAAATGTCAGGAAATATGCAATTGTTTTCAGTTTCATTTCCCATAACCATATAGACACAATTATAATGTTTTTCATTATAGAAGACTAATTAGTTTCACAAAAACTGGCAGGTTTTCAGTGCAAGGATTTTAGGATTTCAGCTTTTAACTTCTAACTGTGTATCCTTTGATTTGCTGCCTTATGCCAAATTATTTTATTAATAGATACATCTTTTGAACAAATATTTCTGAAATAATTTTTTCACTCTTTCAACTATATTTGTGTGTAATCAGAGAAAACAAAGAAACTATTTTTACAAGTATTTAAAAACTCAAAAATAAAGAAGAATAATCTTCTAAGATCCAGGACAATTTTTAAAATCTTTCCCATCCTATACGTTTTCAGTCATCTTTGCTGTGTTTTATCCCAGAAACCCTTCTACTAAGTTAAAATTTTAAACAAAGATTATTAGGTAATGAAACATGTAAAACAAGAGAAATGAATGAAATAAAACACATGGCAGAACAGAATGAATGAGGAGGAAGATAATAAGTTGATGAATGTTTCATTAGGCAATAAAACTTACCTCCCCAATTGCGGCATTGCTAAATTGAATATTATTAATGTGAGTAAAGTGTGTCTAATGGGATATAAAAGTGTAAAGATACTTCCTTGAATTCACGTAGGTTTAAATCTAATTTGGTGGAGGACAAGGAGACAAGAAACCAACTAATAAATATAACCAGTAACTGACAGGGCCACAAAAATTCTAAGAAAGAACTCATCAGTGGAGGGAGAAATAATTGTGATATGAACTGTGTTAGTTTATTTATGTCTTTTCCCTGCAGCTGATGATAAAATCATCCCTTTCATAAATAATCTTAATCGTGAATTTAGGTCTCAGCTGTAAATAGTCTCTTTTCTGAGTGTACATATTCTAGGTTCATGTATGCATAGAAGCTTCTATGTAAGAGTCAATATATGCACATGGTAAATGGATGCTATTTGAATTAAGATAGATTTACTCTTTCTGAGATAGCATAAATCTGAAAATACTTAGTTTTACACTCTAATTAAATTTCTGGGAGTATTCCTTTCTGAATAAATAAAGCAATCAATTCAACTAATTAGAGCACTTATTATATGTAAGATTTGGCATAATAAATGTCACCTGAACTTGTCTAACTTATTGCTAATTAAACTAAACTTAGTGTTATGGTTTTCTTATAATTTGAACCCAATCCAGTTAGAAATGTAAGTTCAGGTGCAAGGATCAAATTCTCAGAGTGAAATTAAATATATAAAAATGTATTTCTTCAGGGTAAAGAAGTAAAGCTACAAGATTAAAAAGACATATAGTGAATCCTTGAGCGTTTGTATTTCTAATACATGGCAAAAATTTATTTTTTATTTTATTTTATTTTATTTATTTATTTATTTATTTTTATTTCTATTTTTTTTTATTTTAATAGCTGAGCCATCCTGCCACCTGTTGGCAGCTCAGCGGCTCCTCAGCTTGGGCTGACTCGAACCGCTGTTGCTCAGAGCTCAAACTCTTGAGCGAGCTCTTAACCAACTGAGCCACTCAGCCGGCCCTATTTTTTATTTTAAATAGTACTCTGCTGAATTTATCCAGGGATGGTGATTTATTTTATTTTTAATTTTAAAAATTTATAACTGAAAACGGCAAGAATATAAACCATTGTTGAGATCTTCCAATGCATTTTTTTTGTCGAAACTAAACAAGATTTACATACATAAAATGTTTCCTAATTTTTTTTAATTTTGAAAGCATAGAAAATGAAGAGATCCCTGAATATTATAATTTAGCATATATTTATTATTATTTGCCTGTGTCAATAGTTTATTTAACACAGGTTCTCTGTAGGAGTTACAATAGTCTCACAAGCCAGTAGCATCCAGGACGATGTCTTTTAATAAGCCTATAAAGAAGTAGCATGTGCCACACCAATTATAGATTCATTTTATCTATTAGTGATTGTTTTATGAAGTAACTGGACTATTTGTTAAACCTGAACACTTCTTTTCACAGAGCTGGCTACACAGCAGAATGTTTACCGCTCAAAGCCAATATTTTATATTTTCCGCACAATTTGTAAGAAAGCACAAGTTTAAACTTTTGTTTGCTCTGGCTATGATTTTCATAACTACAAAATAAGCAGATTTTCAGTAGGAAGGGGGAAACTGAGCAGCAAGGATTGCATTATTTTGATTTGTTGAAGATCAATTTAGTCCCATCACTAGCCAAACCTGGCATTTTATTTGACGTGAACCTTTGATTGTTTTAAAATGCTTAATCTAGAGCCTCCATAAGAAAAAATGGAGAAACTCATTATGTTACCATAATAAAATTTCCTGAATCATATATCTAGGTCAACTGATTTTTCTTTTTAAAACTTAGAAGAATTCTTCCAGTTTCCAAACTTTAGTAAGTGAAATTTTCTTTCATTGTTAACCCTCATTAGAAAGTATCCCTCCTTGTATTATCTTTCAAAAGATGAATAATGAATATATTTTAAAAGATGTATAATAAATTCATTTCTATCATTACATTCAGCAATGTATTTTCACAGTATAATGAGTAGTTTTAATTTGTCAGTAGATCATTATTTCTTGATGGTGGTGGACTTGTAGTGCTTTGAACTGTGTGTTTTATAAAGTATATTTCTCCGTTATATAAAATTACTTTGGGAATATATCTGTCCTTGTTATTCTCACCATGGCACTTGACCTTGAAAGCTCTTTTATTTTCCCTCTCTTGAGAATTACTGGAGAATGGACCTTTATCCCTAGAATTCTAGCAGTTCTATTAATGTGGCCTAACAGTGGGATTTTTAAAAATAATTTTTCATTTTCAGTTACAGTTGGCATACAATATTATATTAGTTTTAGATATACAACATAGTGGATAGACATTTATATAACTTACGAAGTGATCAACCTAATGAACCTAGTACCTACTTGTATCTGACACCACACATAGTTATTACAATATTATTGACTACATTCCTTATGCTATACTTTATATCCCCATTATTATTTTGTAACTACTGAATTACCAGAAAATGGATCTACTTCCCTACAATTCTAACACATCTATAAACATATCCTAACAGTGGAATTTAATGCATTTAGTCCTTCTATTTAGGGTCTCTTTGTTCATAAAGCTGCAATTGTGATTCTGTCTTACATGTAAAATAAAGTGATCAAAAGAGATTACTGATATTGACATTTTGATTTTACTACAATATATTTTTATGAAAGGGTCTGCCTCCCTTTTGTTTCCATGATCTAGAGTCACTTCTACCATCTCCAGGGATATGTGACATGATTAGTAGACCAATGGAATCAGTGAACTCCAAGGTCCTTCCCAACAACAAAAATCTATGATTATTTATAATTTAGGATAATAGAACATATTAATGACTTTTCAGAGTTTTACCCATTTTCTTTCCCTAGAATGTCCTCTTTAATGCCAACACACGTGGAAGGTTTTCTAGAACCCATCCTTGAAGTCCAAACTCAGTTCCCTTCTTCAGGAAAACTTTGTCTTCCAATTTGTCTTCACAGTCCTTCTCTAGCCTGTAATCAGTGTTGCCTATTGCAAAATGTTTGTTTAGTTGAATTATTTAGAGAGGAAACAAAAGACATAGATCAAAATCAACACTTTGATTAAAGGCCTTATTAGTGGAAGAGTCGGATGAAATAACGAATAAAAAAAGAAGGCTTACCATCTACTAAATCTACTTTGTCACAAACTTTAGTCACCAAATCTTTTATGAATTGCAGGTCTTCAAGCTTCTGTTGTTGGTAATGAACTCCGCTTGACATTATACCATTTATTTCATACTTAATTTTTTTTAGTGGTGGTAAGAAGCCTTGTAAATTTAATACTTAAAGTTTGACTCATTAGCCCTAGTTAGATAGTGGGTTGGTCCTCAGAGAGAAAAATAGCAAAGGTTTCACTGAAGAGAGTACTGGAGGAGGTGCTTTTCTGGATTAAGCCACCAGATTCATCAAGAAAATGCATGCCATAGTAGTGTGAATTAGGATAAAAGTCAATCTTCACAGCATCCTCTTTTATCTATCTACTTCTGGCTACCAGATGGCTTTGGAAAATTGAACATATTTGAATTCCTTAGCTTATATCTCTGAAATTCATATCATAGGAAAATCCTAGCTCTAGGATATCCAGAATTTGCCTTAATGCTGTGTGATACGGTAGGAAAAAAAACAACAACAACATATTCCAGTAGAGACCAGAAACGGAGTTCTAATTGAGCTGAGTGATAGTAAGGATAGTAAGGAACTATTAACATAGGACAACAAAATTAATGTGCATATGTCATGAAACAAAATTAATGTGCGTACATCAAG
>NW_017731764.1:85082-86072 GCF_001890085.2 Hipposideros armiger | reverse complement strand
TAGAACGAAACTTTTAAGTTTTTTCATATACATAATTAACATCTCTGTTGAAAATACTCATCAGAATGACTCTGAAGCAAATTTATATTCTCATGTGCCCTTAAAGATTTATGCAATAGGAGAGATTATTGTAAATTTACCTGAAAGGAATGTAAAATATTTTTTACCTTCTCTGTGTACTATTGGAATTTTACAGAATAAGGAATTTTTTCTTATTTTTTATATTTGTTTTTCAAATCAAACTCCATACAGAAATGTTCTCCTCTCCTCTTCAATCAGGCTACTATTTTAGGGCATTGAATCAATCTATTTGGAACGAGTGATGGATTTGGGTTTTGTTGCTATCATTTCCTCAGACTTCAAATTCTTCCAGAGGTGTGCTGCTGTTCCCTTTTGCCTGTTGTGTCTGTGAAGCTAGAGAGTTTTTGTCATTGTTTCTCCTTCTGTGACAATAGCAGTCTCTTCATGCTTGAGCCACACAGAGTAGCTCTCTCCTCAGTCTTGCCCAGACCCCAGCAGCAAATTCCTGTTGCTTGTTACTAGATACCAAGGTCATAGTGGGCTCAGGGAGATCACCATTCTCCTTGGTGACTGTCAGTCTTAGACTCATCCCATGAGTCTGGGCTTCTAGGGTCGAGCTGCCTCAGCCACCATGCAACCATCATGGGATGATATATCTGTCACAAATATATGATGCATCTTGGCTGGAAGAGAATTTTAGCTCATCCTTCAGTGATAGCAAATGTCTGTGGAGTCCTGAGTCAAGAGTTTTCCTTCCTGTGTCCCTAGGATAGATGGGTTTTGCTTCTGTAATTTTCCCTTAAGTGGTAGACATTTACCCAGGCCCCAGGGGAGGATTTTCAGTCCCTCACCCAGCAAATGGGTATAATTTCTACCCATCTCCATGAGAAAAGCAAATATATTGGAAAATTTGTTGATGAACTGATTCCTATTATATCTACTGTTACAGTATTTATACTGGTATAATGT
>NW_017731764.1:78597-81195 GCF_001890085.2 Hipposideros armiger | reverse complement strand
TGTACAACACAGTGCAATAGTTATACTTTTTACCCCTCGAAGTGACAGCCCCCCTCCCCCAATCCACCACCGCATTTCCCCCCAATATCATACATATCTATTACAAATCCCTTGACTCCACTCCCACACTATACTCCACGTCCCATGACTATATAGTTGTAGTTGACATACAATATTATACAACATCAGCTTCAGTGTAAATATTTTTTAGGGGGCCAGATGGACTCACATCTTGTTAGGGAGACCACTTCATAGTTGGTGTAGAGGCCTGACCACCACACTGTATTTCTGAACTGATATTGAATAATATTGTATGCCAAATATAATTATATACACATATAGTCACGGAACATGGAGTAGAGTGTGGTAATGGATCAATGGAATTGTAATAGATAAGTATGATATCAGGAGTGGGAGGGAAGCAGATGGGGGAGGGGGGTTATTTCTATGTGAAGGGTGAAAAGGATAACTATTGCATTGAAACTAACACCTGAAACTAACAATAAAAAAATAAATTAAAAAAAATAAAGTCAACAAAAGAAACAAAACAGTCGTTTAAGAAAAAAAAAAGTATATTTTGTCTGATATAACTATGGCTACCCCAGCTTTTATGTTTGTTTGTTCCCATTTTCATGAAATAACTTTTTTCATCTTTTTACTTTCCATTTATGTGTGTCTTTTGATCTGAAGTGAGTCTCATAGGCAACGTATATAAGGATATTTTCTTCTTATCCATTCAGCCACCCTATCTTTTGATTGGGGCATTGTATCCATTTACATTGAAAGTAATTATTGATAGGTATGTAGATATTGTCATTTTTATTTGTATTTATTATTATTATTATTATTATTATTATTATTATTATTATTTTGTCTTAAGTCCCTCTAAGATTCCTTATAATACTAGTTTGGTGGTGATGAACTCCTTTAGTATTTTCTTGCCTGGGAAGCTCTTTATCTGTTCTTTGATTCTATTTGATAACATTGCTGGGTAGAGTAGTCTTGGTTGTAGGTCCCTACTTTTCATCACTTTGAATATTTCCTGCCAATCCCTTTTGGCCTACAAAGTTTCTGTTGAAAATTCAGCGTTAGTCTTGTGGTAGCTCCCTAGTAATTAACTAACTGCTTTTCTCTTACTGCTTGACACATTTCACTATGCAATATTTTATGAAATCATGCTTGTTATCACTTCTGATGTCATCATGATAGCCTTTAAGAATATGGAAGCAGTCAGGCTAATAGTGAATATTAGTTTTCCAAAATCCTAATTTTTAATTGAAAGCTCAAATGTTATCATGACAGTAATATTGTCTGTTGCTTACTTGAAGTTGCAGGCCTGCATAATATATTTTTGAGAAAATTACTGACACATACTTACGTCTGTAACTGTAGTTTGTCTGTCAGTCATTCTATCAATCAGGTAAACATCATGTTCCTTAAAAAAAGAGGGACTCAAAAGTGAATTATACAATGGTCTTCTTCCACATTACCATTGTACTGCAATATACAGTACAAATGTTTTTGTGTACTTCCATTTTCTCACATAGAATATTGAAGACAGAAGTACTCATAAAGATTTAATAAGATTAATTCATACTGTTCCACCAAGGCCATTCTTTTTTTAAAGATTTTATTGGGGAGTTGGGGGAGGGGAACAGCGTTGGGGAATCGGGGAAGGGGAACAGACAAGTTGCTGTCCTTTTGTTCTTCAGTCTAGTTGTGGAGGACNTTGTGGTGACCCCCAAACATAAAATTATTTTCGTTGCTACTCTATAACTGTAATTTTTCTACTGTTATGAATCATAATGTAAATATCTTTTTGTTTTTCAATGGTCTTAGGCGACCCCTGTGAAAGGGTCATTCCACCCCCAAAGGGGTCGCGACCCACAGGTTGAGAACCGCTGCTCTAGATACTAGTCCTCTGTTGAATATGTGGTTTGGAACCATTTTCTACAACTTTGTAGCTTGTCTTTCCATTCCTTATCAGAGGGTCTTTCACAAAGCCAATGTTTTAAATTTTATAAGACCGGTGTATCATTTCTCTTCCATTTGTGGATTATGTTTTTTTTGTGTGTCAATTCTAAGAAATCTTTGCCTAGCCCTAGATCTTGAAGATTTTCTGTTGAGGAGAGGTATTGTTTTCCTGTTAATATTTGGTTGGAGTAGAGTGGGTATTGTCAAAAAGGTGTTTTGTTTTTGGTCCTTTGGCAAGAGGGAACATGTTTTTCCTGGAAATTATCTTTCTGTGCAGCTGATAGTTCCAGGTTAAATTTTATGTGATGCCCTGTCCAGTGTATATGGGAGGCAATAAGAAAAGTCGTCATTCCTGAAGTCCCTGGGCTAACCACCTTCTTCTCTTTACCTTTGAAAGACTTCCTATTCTTGTTTGTTGTATGTCCAGTGATTTTTAATTATAAGGGGGAGGTCCTGGGAGAAAGGTGGCAGCACAACCTTGGCAAAAGCGTCAGTCCTAAGTCATACAATTTTAAAATAACATAGAGATGCTGTGCAAAGCTCTAAATATTTACTACAGATCCCACATTTTATTGAGAATTTAAGGTGATTTACCCAGTTTTATACTAATAAAAATGTGTTGAG
>NW_017731764.1:73716-76977 GCF_001890085.2 Hipposideros armiger | reverse complement strand
CTTTCTCACAGGGTAGCTTCATCAATTCAATTCACAAAAAGAAAGTAAAATAAACTTTTCAGGCTCAACTTCAAGTTGCAGCCCGCAATCCACTGCTGTTTCTGTAGTGAGAACAGTCATCGAACCATCATCTGTTCTCAGTTGGTTTGGAGCACAATAGTAAGGACAGTTCCCACTGTCATCTCTATAAATCATTAGAGTTTATAGAAAACCTGGAAAACAGATGAGGATCAAGGTATAGTGCGAGCCTGATTAATGGGGCCAGGAGAATATCCAATAAACTCCATAGACAGGGTTGTTCTATGGGAGACAAAGGATGTGGCATAGCCTGGCTTTGATTTAAAAAGATCTATAAAAACACCCTTTTCCCTAAATCAAATCTTTGAGTCCTATCATGACCTTATATGAGATTTTCCTGGAGCAGTCTTTTATTCATTCTATTGGGAAATCTAAAGTAGATCTGAAATCCTCTCTCGTTCTCAAATAGGCTTTCTAACACTCATACACTTTTTTACTTTCTTTATAGCATCAAGTGTTGAAGATCTATAGGCATTTAATATATGAGGTTCAGTATGATGAGAGTGGATTGATGCCTGATTCACCAACAATCTATGCTTGGAATGTTAAATTACATTTTTCACATGATAGCATAAGAGAAATAGGTATTCTGATTTCTAAAACCTCTACTCATTAAAAGAAATCATGATTACCTCCAATCATTTCTCATTATGATCCAGGCAAATTTCTTATCAGAACTCTCTTTTCAGTCCCTTTATTCATTTTATTGTTATTTTGAACTCTCTTTAGTTTGTCTCTGACCTAATTTATCGACATACTCAAATCGTAACATAATACACCCTAATGGTGCTCTGAAGGATGGGACGCCTTTTACAGTGTTCCCTAGAGAAGACATGACAGGTGCCTACCTCACAATGCAAGACTCTCAGAGAGCACCCAAATATGCCTTATCAGTATCTGCACTATAAACACATGAAATCAGCATTTAATGATTATATGCAGTGACACAATTAGCATAGCAATGCCCCAAATGTTCTTGAGGATTCCTTCAATGTTAAAAAGATACTAATTCAGTAATTAATCATTTGAAAAATAATAAATGTGGGAATTTGGACTAAGACCAAGTGAGATCTGGAAATATTCTCCCTAAAAAGCAACTACAAGGCTATGCCAAGGAGACGGAAGCAGTTATTTCAGCACACTTTAATTGATCAAAGGGACTGAATAGCTTGAGAAGTGTTTACCTTTAAAAATATACTGAACATCAGACACAATCTAATAGGGAGTCAGATGGCAAAGCGAGCTGTGGTTTATAGAGTGGAGTATGGCAAAAAACAGGGCCAAAACTTTGTGGCTGAAAAACAGTATCTACATCTATCTATCATCTATCTATCTAGCTAGCTATCATCTATCTGTCATCTATCTATATCATCTATCTATCTATCTATCATCTATCATCATCTATCTATCTATATCCAGATACACAAGAATAACAGCAACTGAAACCACAATTCACCCATGACAATATTGATGGCAAAGTATTGTTTGTCCCAAGTTATGAGGAAGCTATTATCTGTGTGTTCATGTGCAATAGGTACAGGGTACAGGGTTAGAGATACCATGATAGAAATACAGAGGGAGCCAAAGAGGCACACAGAAAAAAAAAGCCAGTTTTCTCCATAGGCACTGAGAACAGCAAGAAAGGCTTCCTGGAGATGGAACTTTCAAAAGTCCTGAAGTGGAGAAGCTAAATGCCTCCTCTGTTGAGTGAGATGTGTAGGTTGGAGAGAAGAGAGGTTTCAAGTAAAAGCCGCAAGGGCAAGAGAGAAAGGTATGAAGTATTTCTCAGGCCATTCTGCCTCACGGTGAGAGGAGGGGCTTTGCAGTGAATATTAGAGGTGGTCAGGCACTAAATCAAGATGACCTTTGAAATGTCACAGAGTTAGAGTTTTTTTTCCCTACAGGAACAGAGAGCCACTATTAAAAGTTTTCTTACTGGTGAGTATTGTATCAGGTGTAGGATAAAGAATGCCAACGTGATAACAGCCTGAAAGTATTAGAATGAGAATGGAAACAGCGCGACCACTCGAGGAGGTTGTTATAATCAACCAATGGGAGTATGATGAAAGTATAGAGGGGCTATTCTTAAGCTATTAATATTTGGTCTTAGACCCCATTACACTATTAAAGATTGAGGGCACATAGATTTTTTTTTCTTTTAAATTTTCATGTTTGAAAATTATACCAGTTTTTATAAATAAATTCCTTTTTATTAAATTTCAATAAAAATTAACAAGCCCACTACAAAAAGTATTTTTTTTAAAAACATAAGGTATTATAAAATATATTTTCCAACTTAAAAAACAAATAGTGAATAGAGTGGCATTATTTTACAGTCTTGAAAATCTCTTCAATGGCTTAGTAAGGTAGCTTGATCCTCATATCTGATTCTGCGTTCAAAACAATCAATGTTGTTTTAGTTGATGTGTCTGAAAAATAATCTAGTCTCACACAGAAATGAGTTGTAAAAGGAAGGAATGTTTTAATAACCTTTTCAGATGGTGTTGGATATTTGTCTTTAATACTATGCCAAAACTTAACAAGGGATATTTATAAAAGTTTAGCTCCAATATGAAACTGAAATTATATTAAAAACTTTTAATATGTTGTTACATTAAAATCCATTAGTTATCTTACACCTTGAATGGATCTTTTCCCTGGAAGTGATCTTATAACATAATTAATGAGTTGTCTGGAAAATATTGGTTTACACTACATTATTAATGACTTCCAAATATTGACATATTTCTTTTTGTAGCTTTTATTTATTTATTTCTAAGATTTTTATTAAAATATAGCTAACATATAGTATTATATTAGTTTCAGGAGTGCACCATAGTTATTCCACAATACCCACCTGACACTCTGCATAGCTATTACCATATTATTGATTATATTCTCTATGCTAAAGAGGTGATCACCATGATTAAGTCCAGAAACCATCTTACACTGTACCATGCTGTCACAATATTATTGACTATACTTCCTATGCTGTATATTACATCCCCAAGACTTATTTGTCTTATACCTGGAACTTTGAACCTCTTATTCTTCTTTATCTTTCCCCTGCTTTTTTAATCTTTCAATTAGAGTTGACATTCAATATTATTCTATATTAGTTTTAGGTGTATGTACACCACAGTGGTTAGAAATTTATATAATTTACAAAGTGATCCCTCTGAC
>NW_017731764.1:67585-71251 GCF_001890085.2 Hipposideros armiger | reverse complement strand
TTGGGGGAGGGGAACAGCGTTGGGGAATCGGGGAAGGGGAACAGACAAGTTGCTGTCCTTTTGTTCTTCAGTCTAGTTGTGGAGGACGTTGCTTCACTGCCCCATGTTGGTATTATCATTGTGCTCTTCCTGGCTGAGGCAGATAGGTCGCTGGCCTCTGGACGGCTGCTCACGGCAGCTCTTGGCAGCTCACACTGACTGCCGGCCACTCACTCTGGTTGCCAGCCACTCACGGTAGCTTATGGCAACCCACTGCAGTAGGGGCTGCAGCCTATGCCGTCACCTCACAGCAGCCCAGCTCCAGGTCGAGTGGTTGTTCACCATCTTAGCTGTAGAGGGCAGTGTCACTGGCCCTCATGTGGGATCCGAACCGGGGCCCCGCTGCTCAGAGCTGGCACCCCAAGCCAGCTCTTAACCAATGCACCACTCGGCCAGCCCCACCAAGGCCATTCTTAAGTGAAACTGGCATTTTCTTTTTTATTGTGAGTGCATGAAAGTGAAGAATGACTCTTCTTGTACTTTAGTGTAACCAACTTGTTTCTAAGCTGCCAGCAATTGTACCTACCATTGCTTTTGTACCATCTGTTACAAAAATCAATATAGTGGAAAGCTCAAATAACATCATTGTATTAACAAGATTTGAATGTAAAGCCTGAAACCATAAAACTCCTAGAAGAAAACATCAGCAGTAAGATCCATGACATCTGTCTTGGCAATTATTTTTTGGATCTAACTCCAAAAGCAAAGGCAACAAAAGCAAAAATAAACACATAGTACTACCTCAAACTGAAAAGCTTCTGCATGGTAAAGGAAGTTATTAATAAAATGAAAAAGGAGCCTACTGAATAGGAGAAAATATTTTCCAATTATGTATCTGATAAGGGGTTAATCTTCAAAATATATAAAGAACTCATATGATTCAATGGTAAAAAAAATCAAATCTGATTAAAAAACTGGGTTAGAAGATCTGAATAGACATTTTTCCAAAGAAGACAAAGATGGCCAAAATTTACATGAAAAGATGCTCAACATCATTAATACTTGGGGAAATGCAAATTACAGCCATAATGAAATAGCACCTCACACATTTTACATACAATGACTATTATCAAAAAGACAAGAAATAACAAGTCATGGAGAGGCTATGGAGAAAAAGGAACCCTCATACACTGCTGGTAGGAATGTAAATTATACAGCCACAATGAAAACCAGTATGGTGGTTCCTCAAACAAGAATAGAACTACCATATGATCTAGCAATTCCACTTGTGGGTATTTCTCTGAAGAAAACAAAACATTAATTTGAAAAGATATATGCACTCTCATAGTCATTGCAGTATTATTTATAATAGCCAAGATACTGAAACAGCCTAAGTGTCCATTGGTGGATGAATGGATAAATAAATAAAAGAATGAAATTTTACCATTTGTGACACTGTGGCTAGATCTTGAGGGCATTACTCTTAGTGAAATAAGTCAGACAAAGAAAGGCAATTATTATATGATCTCCCTTATATGTGAAATCTAACAACAGAGAGACAGAAATAGATTAGTGGCTGCCAGAGTTGAGGGCTGAGGGATGAGTGAAATAGGTAAATCAGGTCAAAAGGTACACATTTCCAGTTATAAAATAAATAAGTCATGGTGATGTAACATGTAGCATGGTGACTATAGTTAATATTGTATTGCATATTTGAAAATTGCTAAGATATTTTATTTTAAAAGTCCCATCACAACAACAAAAATTTTGTAACTATATATATGGACAGATGTTAACTAGACTTGTCGTGGTGGTTATTTTACAACATACACAAATAATGAATCATTATTTTGTATACCCGAAGGTAATTATGTTACATGACAATTATACCTCAGAAATTAAAAACAGAAAATTATTTTTACCTCTGGACTCCCTGGAAGGGTATCAGAGATTCCTGGGAGACTGCAGACTACACTTTGAGAAGCACTGATTTAAAGAGTAAAAGAGAAACAGAAGAGAATTAATGTAAGAGATTTGGAGAAATCAAATTTATAAGAGTTGTCTTATTATTTTTTTTCTGTTTCTCAAAAGGCCTATGCAGGTGCTTTTGAATAACACAGTGCAGTCTTTACTGTGTGCTGCTTTGTTTTCTTTTCAGATAGCTTCTCTATATCATTTGTCTAACCAATGCACTTGTTACAGTTTTGTGAAACCATCGTTGTCTTTTTCTGTAATCACTTAGCATCTCCTGCAATGTTGACCATGTAATAATTAAGCTCAGCGTTAATAAGACTGTTTGTGGCTCTTGGAATAGACTGAAGCATGTGGACAGCAGACTTGCACGGTTATGCAACCTAATGTTTTCATATTAAGCGCAGCTTATTATTTTTAAAGTACTCTGAGATGGAGAGGAACCTTCAGCTTCAAATATTAAAATTAAAGCTATTGGAATATGAATTACTTTTCCTTTTAATTGTAATGAAATAGCACAGAACACATGGCAGGGTTTGCACAGAAAACAAAAATCTGGAAGGGTGATACCTTCCTGATCTTTTTACATATCAATTTAAATACCTGTCTTTTTGTTTGTGAGTTCATGAAGATTGCAAGGTTTGGATACTATTATATTTTGAGCCAAGTTTGAAGACTGTAAGAATATCACAAAGAAAATTATTGATAGGCATAGACCATTATTCTATCACAAGTAATTAAAAAGAAGAAAAGGCCACTTATCTTCATTCTAAGTTCAGTTTTGTTCTAATTTAAGTCCATGATCTTGGACTCTTCAACTAGTTGCTATGTACTTTAATTGATTTATCTATCAAATAAGAGGTTAAAGTACAATACAATGATTTGTCAACTTCTTTATTTATAAATAAGTTACAATCATCAATCTATGACTATGGTGACAATAATAATTATTATGTACTCGATAATAGTCTATGATCTATTAATAGGAGGATTAATGAGTTATTTTGGTCACCATTATAATAGCATGATGATCTTTTAATCTCTTCCTGGCAGATTTTTAATATGTACAATTCAATCCCACATATAATTAGATGTAACTAATTTTATCTTTTCTTATCAAATGTAAATATTCAGATTAATTTTCTTGCTTAATTCCCATTAGAAAATTATGACTTAATTTCTATACTTGTCTCAGTTTCATTATTGATTGAGCTGTCTCAATCCAAAGTTAACCTTGTAATGGAAGAAACTAAGCTTATTGAGCCTATATATGATGTTTTGGAACCACAGGAGAGTCTCCAAACTTAATTCTTTGATTCCTAAATATCCAATGTTGACTAAAATTTAGAATTGGAACTTAACAAGAAAATAACAATAGGGAATTGTATTATAAATAAGAAAATAAAAAGTAAAATAGTTTTCATCTCTATATAAGGAAGGACCTATTTTATTGTCTCTGGATGATTGACAATAAATTAAGTCTACCTCTCCCTCTAGAGTGGGTGAAAGGTTTTAAGAAATCACAATTTATGGAAGCATAGAGAATAACTTTTAAAATAGGATGGCAGAGCCGCTGTGGGTTACTGATAATTGCATTGTATTTTATAATCCCCAAATAAACATGTATGAGGCATGATTGCAAAACATGAGAGTTGTTGACATTCAGAAGCCTTTTTCTCTCCCTCTTCCTCTCTCTCTCCCCCATCTCCCCCCTCC
>NW_017731764.1:60609-66592 GCF_001890085.2 Hipposideros armiger | reverse complement strand
CCACCCCACTTCCCCCCCCAATATCATACATATCTATTACAATTCCCTTGACTCCACTCCCACACTATACTCCACGTCCCATGACTATATATATATTTATATTCACTTATAGTTGACTTACAATATTATACAACATCAACTTCAGGTGTACAGTGCAGTGATCCTTTATTATTTCTTTACTTGTGGATTATCTGAATAGGATTGTTGTTTTTACTACTGTTAAAATTAAAATTTTTTTCCAATGTCCCTATGAACTGAGAACATACACAAAATATGTATATACATTTAACAGATCATAAAAATATCACTGAGAGATTCTCAAATAACTCATTTAAGTAAGAATACAACCAAAAGAAGTCTAGTAGTTTATTTTTTAGTTATATGGTAGAAACATGGTTTCTTAGAGGATTCTACTTATATATTATCTAATTCAAATTTAACATTTAATTTTAAGGAATATTCTGTATTCAATTCTTTGTTAACTTCTTCTGGTGTAGAGATATACTAAATGAAATAATACTAAAAAGAAAACCATGGATACAAAATAAATGGCAAGAAATTAGTATTCATACTAAAGTCACATGAGGAGAACTTTATTTGGTCTTTTTACCTGTCTTGAAAAATAATTTTTGATTATAATGTCTCTTATGTAAATTTATGCTAATTACTTCAAAACTTAACAGCTATGTAGAACCTTTGTTTAGCATTGACCTTGAAATAGTTTTTCTGGTTTCTGCCAAAAGAAGATGTACTCATACTTTAAATGCTGTATTTTTCTCAGCCTTACATAAAACTTATCCTTTGAAACCTCCATGATGGTAATTTTCTTGGGATGGAGCAATAATTTTGACAAGAGTAATGGAAGTTTTAGTTATATGTTTATACCAAATAGCCTGAGGCTTAAAAGTCAGTGCTAGACAAATTCTTATTATCTCTACACTCTCCAAATAATGAGTATGACAGCAAAAAATTAATCACGTGCCTCATTTCAGGAAGATGAAGGAGGCAAAAATGAGATGTGGTTATTTGACTACAGTTTCAGCTATTGATGAAACAGAAGTTGAAGTCTTCCCAGGTATGAGGGAAGTCTTATGGTTCTTGACTTAAAACTGAAAGCAACAAACACAAGGAAAACAAAAATGTCATAGACACAGACAACAGTTTAGTGGTTACCAGAGGGTAAGGTAGATGGCAGATTAGGGTAAAGAGGGTCAAATATATGATGATGGAAGGAGAACTGACTCTGGGTGGTAAACACACAATGCAATATATAGATGATGTATTATAGAAATGTACACTTGAAACTATATAATTTTACTAAGCAGTGTCATCCCAGTACATTTAATAAAGATAAAAACCACAAAACTATTCTCCAATTTAAAATATAAAGTCTTCCCATCATGTCAATAAGCATGAAATTTTTAAAAAGGGAAAATAACACATCAAGAAAAAAATATATTTCTAAAACAAAAAAATGGCTAATAGTCATATAAAAGCGTATGATACCATGATGCATTTCTCACTTAGATAAGCATTTCTCAATGTATAGTACTCAGACTGGCTACATCAAGAGTCAGTTGAGGTACTCGTTAAAAATACTGTTTCTTGGGTTATTTTCAAACTGTTCTATTAGATTATCTGGGTTGGGATTAAGGGGTCTGAAGTTTTAATAATAATGGCCAGGGGAGTCAATGTATATTGAAGTTTATAAAGTGCTGACTGGGAGTTTAGGGATAATGGAACCACAGTTATATTTTTATCAAGACATGAACTAAATTTTTCTCTATTTTCCACCTTCTTTACAATGAAATTTTATACAGCTCATACTTGAGCTCACTGATTCTATAAAACTTCCTTTGTACACCAAACTTGAACTTTTGGATATTAGCTAATAAAATATATTAAAAGCCATTGTATGGTGGAATTGCCTTCCAGCCAACCACTTTGCTTTAGCAGGGTCAATTTCTTTGTCTTTACAACATTGCTGGTGTATTTACGGGAATATTATTGCCTTCATCCCATGTGTTGTAAAACAAGAAGATTAAAAGTAATGATTTCTCAATGAGAAGTGATGCATATTACAGCTTGTTAGGAGATTATTACTGCTATATTAAATAATGAGTATTAATGTCATCCCAATATAAATTATCTTATTAAAATTTCAGAAAAAATAAAATGAAGTATGTATATGACATATTAAAAATACATATTTCAAAACAGTGCAAAAAGCATGATGTAAGTAGGCAGAAACATTTTTTTCTCTTTGGGATTGGAATATGTCTACCTACCTACCTTCCTATGTTGATATACATATATTCTGTCACTTTAATTCCACATTTTTTCCAGGAATTTATGATGTATGAAATTAAGGAATTGCCTCTATACTTAATATTATGGTTTTTATTCATTCAACAAGTATTTTTGAACACCTATGACATTGCAGGTAATATTCTAGAAGCAGTATGTATTGTAGTAACAAACCAGAAATAAGTCCCAGACTCTCACAAGACTTCCATTGTAGTGGAGGAGGGGAAATAGTAAAAAAGTAATCAATGAATATCTGTCAGGAAATGATAAATGCTATGAAGAAAAATAAAGCAGAGTAGCATGTTTATAAAGTGTGGTTATGGAAACCTCTCTGGTCACATGACATTTGAATAGGGACCAGAAGGAAACAAAGGAGCGATGCATGTGGCTACTGGAGAAAGTGCACTATGGGCCATACGAACAAGAACAAAGAGGGAGTAATGAAAACTGAGGGACAGGAGGGAGGCCAGTGTGGCTAGAGGAGGGTGAGGGAGGATGTCTAGAAGGAGATGAGATTAGAAGGGAGTAGGTTATAGAAGGCCTTGCGAACTATTGTGAGGACTTGAGTTTACTCTAGCTTAAGTGGGAAACCACTGGTAGGTTTGGAGAAGAATGATACTACCTGTTATAGTTTATAAAGAATTGCTCTGGTTCCTGTATGGAGAGTGGGTTATAGAGGAGCAAGGGTAGAAATAAGGATATTGTTACAGGATTTTAAATCAGCCTGAGCTCAAGGTAATTGTGTAACTAGGGTGGCTGCAGTGGAAGTGACAGGAAACGGCTGGCTTCTGGTTATACTTTTATAGCATGATTTGCTGTTAAATAAGATGTAAATGTGAGACAAGGAAAAAAGTGAGTGAAAATGTCTTGTTCTGAAAGACTGGAGTTGTCATTTACTGAAGTGAGGAAGGCAGAGGAGCATTTGAAGTGGGAGAGGGGGATACAGATAAACTTTCATTTGGAACATGGTGACCTTGAGGTCTGTGTTGATCATTTAAGGGAGATACCAAAGAGGCTGATGGTTATACGGGATTGGATTTCAGAGGAGACCCCAAAGTTAGAGAGATAAAGTTCAGGTCATTTTGATAACATATAGATAACATTTAAAGCCAAAGAACCAGATGTGATCACCTAGGGAGCACGTGTATACAGAAAAGCTATCCAATAACTGAGTCCCAGGACATTTCAGTGTTTAGAGATGAAATCATTGAAGGAGAACTTGGAAGAAACAAAGAGTGTGACAGGAGAACAAAGCAGATAAGAAAATAGCTGATAAGGGAGAAGTAAAAGATGATGCTGAAGTTTGTCAGTAATCAAAAAGCTGAAGTTGGCATTATTTAAAACTGGATTGACAGGAGTTAATTTTGTAGACTATTTCTGAAAAATAAAATACAAAGATACTACTTATCAGTACCCGAGGCTCACAAAATACTTTAATTCTACCTGCCAGTATAACCTAACAAAGATAATGGCTACTGTGGATACAAAACAAATAATTGAAAACTGAAGTCTCAAGCCAGCAACTGATCTGTGATGTAATTCATATGTAAACATGCATTTTAGTCATAATTTGGGGGTCAGGCAAGTGAATAGTAATATATTAGTTAATACATAAAGTTAATTTTTTCCATTTTGAAGAATCCAGTATCCTTTTCTATCTCATTATCTTGCTTTCTCATTTTTTGATGCCATTATTATACAAAAGTAAATATTACTGATTTTCATTCCAAGTTGAATGCTTTTTGTATAAGTTGTTATAGATAAAAGAAACAGAAATGAAGTAAATAATACTTTAAAATGTGGATTATTTAAAGTATAAAACAAATATATTAAATTCTTAATATGTGTTTTGAAATTTTCATCTTTTTGTACAGTGTTAATAACAGGCTGGATATTTTATTTCATAACCAGCTTTTATGTGCTTTACTGTCCTCTAGTGGACTGTCGCTAGTCTCTAGTGGTAGTACGTAGGCTCAGTTACACTCTGATGCACAATGTTAGCATTCTGAGAGGGTAATTTAGGTTAGGAAATCTCCAGAAAAAGATGTCATGTTCCCCTGAGTTTTATGCTTATATTACAGCAGCAGGGATTTTCAATTTTTTCATTTAGCAACTATAAACATGTGCTTGTATGCCTTCATGAAATTTCCAAATTTAACAAGAATTTCATTTAGGATGGTCATGATTTCATGCTTTCCACAGAGGAATAAGAATTCCCACTAAAAATATCCAAATTGGAATTTCTAAATCCCTCTTTGCTAGAAGTGGTGTCTCTGCAAACACATGCATCTGAGAGTTGTCTCACACCAAGCATTTTCAACAAAGCTTGCTAATAAATCCTGTATCAGTGTGTTATCCTTGGGAAAAAAAGTATAATTAATGAGCTCTTTAGTTATGTAGGCTTTTTTTCCCCCTCATCCATCCATTTGTTCTTTGTCTCAACACATAGTAAAAGTCAATACATTCAGTTGAGTCACATGGAATTGTATGTAGACAGATGAGGAATGTGATAGGTAAGAATGCTTAGAACTATGAAAATTACAGTGGTATCATTGTGGTACTATAGAAAGCACACAATGTTTTATATAATAATTGCTCATCTACTTTTGTATTATTGGACATTTTCTTTCCTTTTTTGGAATAAATATATCATTATACCATGCCACAATAAGGTAGATTTATCTTTTTTTTCTGGGGAATACATGTGATGGTTTGATTTTATTTCCTTTTTTCTTAAATTAAACTTATTTCTATATCACTTTTCAATATTTACATTCAAAGCCAAATCAGCAATCTCAGCATAAGGATTATAAACTCATAATGTAATGTTAAGACCATTTACCTAGACATAACTGGGTCGTAAATTTTAATACAGCTTTTGGTACAATAATTTTTATATATTTCTATCTAAGGATCTTGTTTTACAAAGTGGAATTTTTCTGTTTTATAGGGTAGGTGATGAATAGTGAAATCAGTGGCCTTATCATTTAAGAAACATTTGGACAAAATTACCTTGATTATATGGGTAATGGAAAATATTATTTATAATTGTTAGATAGAATTCATATTATTCCACTCAGAAAATAAATTCTAGATAGATATAGCACTGTTTGCTACTTTAAAAAGATTAGCACAGGCACATATTGTCAGTTTTATATAGTCACATATCTTCCTTTCCCCAATTATCTTCTACACATATTAGAAACAATGAATTAGGGAAATACGTTCCCTTATACACATATACTATCAAGTTGTTTTTTCACTTTCTAGATATAAATTCATATTGTGGGAGGAGAAGGAAGAATATATTTGTTATTACTAGAAATAAAACTGTGGTACATATGTTGCCATAGGCTGGAGTGGATTTGTGATAAGTCCTTAGTCCATTAAGTGAGTGTTACGATAGGATTGGATGTCAGCAGCTCCATGGTATATCTTTCTTTGGTGGAAAGTTGCTCAAGCCCCATGTGTGCCCCAAAGGAGAGGAAAAGTATCCCTAAACTATTTCTGGTTTCTTCTATCCCTCATACACCCATACACATTTTCTTTTATTCTGTTTGGTTAATTTTTAAGGATAAACTGCTAAAGCCAGTAAAATATGAAGGGTTTTCACAAGATGTAGATTCCAATAAAGAGTTACAATGATTGATAAGTATCCATGTTTATTTTCCTCCTC